>NC_037684.1:66519491-66598832 GCF_003255815.1 Theropithecus gelada
CCTTCCTCCCTTCCTCCCTTCCTCCCTTCCTCCCTTCCTCCCTTCCTTCCTTCCTTCCTTCCTTCCTTCCTTCCTTGACAGAGTCTTGCTCTTTCCCCCAGGCTAGAGTGAAGTGGCGTGATCTCAGCTCACTGCAACCTCCAACCCCCGGGTTCCAGCGATTCATCTGCCTCACCCTCCCAAGTAGCTGGGATTACGGGTACCCACCACCATGCCTGGCTATTTTTTGTATTTTTAGTAGAGATGGGGTTTCGCCACATTGGACAGGCTGGTCTGGAACTCCTGACCTCAGGTGATCCACCCGCCTTGGCCTCCCAAAGTGCTAGGATTACAGGCATTAGCCACCGTGCCCGGCCTAACTTAATAGTTTCAATGCAACATCCTCATCCACAGTGAACCCCCATGGATAAAGTGAGGCCTCTGGAAGCCTCCAATTCACCCAGTCCCTGCCACATTCCTTACTGACACCCACCCTACAAAGCTTTGCCTTATGTTATGCTGGATGAGTGACATGCACTGCCAGCAGCTCCCCAGAATTCCCGAAAGCTTGTGAAAAAGGTAGATACCTGGGACCAACTCAGGAGATTTTGAAATGAGGAGGTCTGGGTGTCTGCCGTCTTAAGCTTCCCAGATGATTTTTATGCACGGGTTCGGCCCAGAACCTTAGCATAATGCAATGATTCCCACACTTTGCTGCATGTTAGAATCACCTGGCGATTTCAGAATGGCTGGGAGTGAGAGCCAGGCATTCATATTTTTAATTTTAATTTTTTTTTTTTTTTTTTTTTTTGAGACAGAGTCTCACTCTGTCGTCCAGGCTGAAGTGCAGTTACACGATCTCGGCTCGCTGCAGCCTTAGCCTCCCTGCTTCAATCAGTTCTCGTGCCTCAGCTTCCCAGGTAGCTGAGACCACAGGCGCCCACCATCACACCAGGCTAATTTTGGTGTTTTTAGCAGAGATGGGTTTTTTCCATGTTGGCCAGGTCGGTCTGGAATTCCTGACTTCAAGTGACCCACCCGCCTCAGCCTCCCAAAGTGCTGGGATTACAGGTGTGAGCCACCGCGCCGGCTGCATCCACATTTTTAAAAGATCCCCCAATTATGTCAGCGTGCGGCCAAGTTTGGGAACCACTGTCATGATGCATGAGAGTTTGTTGACCTTCATTTCCAGAGGCAGGGTCACCTGTAGCCCAGAACTGAGCACGTCATCAGGGAGTAGGAACAGCACAGGAGGGCAAAGATCTGCCCACGTGGATGACTCTGGTTAGGCCCTGGGACAAGCTGACCCTGTTCTTTAGGGCTGGACTTGCTGGCTTGGCCCACCTGGCTGCCTGCCTCCAGGGATGGAACACCTGCTGGGTCTCGCTGCCCCAGCCCCCACTGTTTCCTGGGTAGCCCCCACTTCTGGTCCCCACTGCGTGAGGGATATGCGCTTGGGAGCTGCTTCCCCTGCCTGGGAGTGCAGCCCAGGACCCACCAGGGAGCATGTTGCCATGACGATGGTGGCAGCCTGCTCCCCAGCCCCCTTCTGCCACCGTAAAAGCCCCGTGGAAAATCGGAACTCACAGGGCTCTTCTGACTGCCTAGACTTCTCCACAGCAAAGGGATATGGGAGTTTTCTACCCTCTGCGCCATTTGCAAAGCTGGAGCAAACGAGGGAACAACAGCCTCAAAACAAAAACACAATTTTCCCACTTTATTGAGATACCTAAAGAAATCTATTTTCTTTTCTTTTTCCTGTTTGTTTTTGAGATGGAGTCTCCCCCTGTCACTCAGGCTGGAGTGCAGTGGTGCAATCTCGGCCCACTGCAACCTCCGTAACCCCTCTCCTCCCCCTCCCCCAGGTTCAAGCAATTCTCCTGCCTCAGCCTCCCAAGTAGCTGGGATTACCAGAGTGTGCCACCATGCCTGGCTAATTTTTTGTGTTTTTAGTAGAGACCATGTTGGCCAGGCTGATCTCAAACATCCGCCCGCCTTGGCCTCCCAAAGTGCTGGGATTACAGGCGTGAGCCACCGCCTCTCACTCCCTATTTTCTTATCGCAAGGATTATCCCCTGCAATTGTTGTCATGATGTTTGTCAAGAGAAAAATGGGGAATGTATGAAGGAGAAAGAGCTGTTTCTCTTCAGGTGGAGAAGAGGCAGGAGCAGGGATAAAGGAGAGGAAGCACGGCAGAGGCATCAAAGAGCGATTTCTAGAAAAGTGCCATTGAGTAAAGAGGATGAGACTGAGGGCTGCCTGGAGCAGGGCTGGGTAGACTAATAAAGAAATCAAGGAGGACCCCTGGCAGAGAATTTGGCCAGGAGGAGGAAATAGGTCTGGGAAAGAGAAGACTGATGTAGAATACTCTAGTTGTCTATTGCAGATTATTTCAAAATATGCTGGCTTAAAACAACAATAAATAGTGCTTTATTTAAGAAAATGGATCCTATTCTTGTTTATATTGATTTTAATTAATTAATTACATTTTAGAGGTAGGGTCTCACTATGTTGCCCAGGCTGGTCTCAAACTCCTGAACTCAAGTGATCTTCCCACCTCAGCTTCCCCAGTAGCTGGGACTATAGGCACACACCACTAGGCCTGGCTACATTTCTTATCTTATGCATTCTGTGGTTCTGTTGAGTCAGCAGCAGCTGAGCTGGGTACTCCTGCCCTTGAGGTCTCTTGTGAGGTTCCAGTCAACAGTCAGTCAGGGCGGCAATCATCTGAAGGCTTGACAGGGGCTGTTTCCAAGATGGCACACACACAGCTGGTGAACTAGTCATGGCTGTTGGCAGGTGGTCTCAGTTCCTCAGCATGTATAGCACTCCACAGAGCTACTTGGGTGTCCTTATGACATGGCAGCTGGCTTCCCTCAGACAGAGTGATCCCAGAGCCAGAAAGACAGAGCTGCAATATATTTTATGACTCACTCTCAGAAGTTACACATCTTCTTTCTTTCTTTTTTTGAGACAAAGTTTTGCTCTTGTTGCCCAGGCTAGAGTGCAATGGCGAGATCTTGGCTCACTGCAACCTCCGCCTCCTGGGTTCAGGCGATCCTCCTGCCTCAGCCTCCTGAGTAGCTGGGACTGCAGGCACGTGCCACTACACCTGGCTAATTTCTTTGTATTTTTAGTAGAGACAGGGTTTCACCGTGTTAGCCAGGATGGTCTCGATCTCCTGACCTCATGATCATCCCACCTCGGCCTCCCAAAGTGCTGGGATTACAGGCGTGAGCCACCACGCCCGACCTACACATCCTATTTGTACAACATCTTATTGGACCCACATGTCAGCTCTCCATAGGGCTGGGAGGGAATACATAAGGGTATGAATACCAGAAGGTGAGTATCATGAGGGCCATTTTGGAGGCTGGCTACTTAAAGGAGAAAATTGTTTCTCAGTCACTGCCAAGTATAGCTATGCAGGTTATTCCCTGTACAAGGAAACCCAGCAGATGGAGCAAGAAGGGGACTTCAATCCAGGCTGAACTTGATGTCTGGCCATGCCCCCAGCCAAAGCAGGCAGGTACATGTTTTTGTTTTTTTGGGTTTTTTTTGTTGAGACGGAGTGCAGTGGTGCGATCTCTGCTCACTGCAACCTCCGCCTCCTGGGTTCAAGCGATTATCCTGCCTCAGCCTCCCAAGTAGCTGGGACTACAGGTGTGTGCCACCATGCCCAACTAATTTTTGTATTTTTAGTAGAGGTGGGGGTTTCACCACGTTGGCCAGGCTGGTCTCGATCTCTTGACCTCGTGATTAGCCCACCTCGGCCTCCCAAAGTGCTGGGATTACAGGCGTGAGCCACCTTTTCATAACGTGCCTCTCTAGAAGAGGTACATGCCCTGTTCTTACAAAGATGCAGTTTGTGCCTCAGCCCCACTTTTCCAGGATATTTTCAAATGCATGTAACAGAAAACCCAACTTTAAAAAAAGAAAATATAATAATGTATTGATTCATTTAATTGAGGGGTGCAGGGGGATAGTGCTTCAGGTATGGCTGAATCTAGAGTCTCAAACAGTGTTGTGACCTCTCTCTCTATCTCACCTCTGGTTTCCTCTGATTTGCTGTAACTCCGTGTCAACTTCACTCTCCTAAAGTTCTCTTATTACCAGGGCACCCAGCTGCTGTAGTCCTACTGAGTCTCAGGTTCAGCCCAGATATGAAGATTCTTCCTTGAGGCATTTGGAATAAAAAGTTCTTAGCTCAAGATTCTCTTTGATTCCTCCCTTGCCCATTCACTGTGGCCAAGGACGTGAAATACGCTGATTGGCTTAGTCTATGATGGACAGACACCCCTGGAAAATATGGCTGGCTCAGTTCTAACCCAACAATTTTGAAGATTTCTTCTAAAGGAATGTGCTGGATACTAGTAATCAAAAAGAAAGAAAGGAAGGAAGGAAGGAAGGAAGGAAGGAAGGAAGGAAGGAAGGAAGGAAGGAAGGAAGGAAGGAAGGAGGGAAGGAAGGAGAGAAAGAAAGAAAGAAGGAAGGAAGGAGAGAAAGAAAGAAAGCAAGAAAGAAAGGAAGGAAGGAAGGAGAGAAAGAAAGAAAGAAAGAAGAAAGAAAGACAAAGAAAGAAAGAAGAAAGAAAGAAAAGAAGGAAGGAAGGAGAGAAAGAAAGGAAGGAAGGAGAGAAAGAAAGAAAAAGAAAGAAAGAAAGACAAAGAAAGACAAAGAAAGAAAGAAAGACAAAGAAAGAAAGAAAGGAAGACAAAGAAAGGAAGGAAGGAAGGAAGGAAGGAAGGAAGGAAGGAAGGAAGGAAGCAAAGAGCAATGATCCTGGAAGGGCAAAAATCTCAGTAGTTCACCACAGCCCTGAGTCAGCATTCAACTGACACTGCAGGGAGAAGGTTCCTCCTTGCTGTGCTTTGACTGTCCCCTCCAAAACACATGTAGACATTTAATTGCCAGTGTAATGGTATTGGGAGGTTGGACCTTTAACAGGTGATTAGGGCAGAGCCCTCATGAATGAATTAATCCTATCAGGCCAGTGGGTTGGGAGTGGGTTCCTAACAAAACGATGAAGTTTGGCTTCCTTTTCTCTGTCTTGCTCATGCTTGCATGCCCTTCTGCCATGTTATGATGCAGCACGAAGGCACTCGCCAGGTGCCAGTGCCATGCTCTTGGACTTACCAGCCTCCAGAACCATGAGCCAAATAAACTTCTATTGTTTATAAATTGTAGAGTCTGAGGCATTTTCTTACGGCAGCAGGAAACAAACTAAGACAGTGCTAGAATCTTGGGGTGGATGCTGACCATCAGAAGATGGGCCAGAGCAGTGCCTAGGTACAGAGGGAAAGAAGAACATTTGTGACTATTGCCTTAGGTGTAATAAGAGGCCTTGGCTTGCCCCAGGCTTGGTGGGTGAAGCCCCATATCATAGGCTTGTGATCCAAGCTATCAAACTTTTAGAATTAAAAAGTAGAATTTTGTTTTCAAATTACTTTTCTCGACAGTAGAAGTAATATACAAATTAAAGGAGAGGATCGAATCATTTATCATTCATTCATTTTTTTTTTTTTTAAGAGACAGAGTCTCACTCTTTCATCCAGACTGGAGTACAGTGGTACAATCATAGCTCACTGCAACCTCAAACTCCTGGCTCAAGTGATCCTCCTGCCTCAGTTTCCCAAGTAGCTAGGACTAAGGCAGGCACCGCCACACCTGGCTAATTGTTTTATTTTATTCTTTTAGATACAGGGTCTATGTTGCCCAGGCTGGTCTTGAACTCCTGGGCTCAAACGATCCTCCTGCGTCGGCCTCCCAAAGTGCTGGGATTACAGGTGTGGGCCACCAGAACTGGGCATCATTTATCAGTTTTCAAATATGTCTGGAGCACTTCCCATATCCCATAATGTCTCACGATGAAACAATGTTTTTTAAAAAAATTGGGAAATGGCCAGGTCATGGTGGCTTATGCCTGTAATCTAGCACTTTAGGAGACCGAGGCAGGCGGATCACCTGAGGTTGGGAGTTTGAGACCACCCTGGCAAACATGGCGAAACTCTGTCTCCACTAAACATTCAAAAATTAGCCAGACATGGTGGCAGGTGCCTGTAATCCCAGATACTCAGAAGGCTGAGGCAGGAGAATTGCGTGAACCCGGGAGATGGAGGTTTCAGTGAGCCAAGATCATGACACTGCACTCTAGCCTGGGTGACCGAGCGAGACTCCATCTCAATAAATAAATAAATGAATAAATAAATAAATAAAATGGGGAAATGTAAGTGCAAATCCAGGACTGGCTCCTTTTAGATTTAACTCTCAGTAACCATTGCTTATCAATATCTACTCCCAGTTTTAAGCAGTACTAGTCTGACTCTTTTTGGAGTCAAAGATCTCCGTGGTTGTGCCTATTTTGGCAGTTCCAATTCTCGGGGTGAAAGCTGCTTTGCCCATTCCTCTGCTTGAGTCATGGGAAAGTATTTTACAATCAGCATATTTCTCTCCAGTTGAGGGGCAAGGGGCCTTTCAATTCTACTACCTCATCATTCTTCAGCATTAAAAATCTTTGCACCGCCAGGCACGATGGCTCGCGCCTGTAATCCCTGAACTTTGGGAGGGTGGGGCGGGTGGATCACCTGAGGTTGGCAGTTTGAGACCAGCCTGACCAACATGGAGAAACCCCCATCTCTACTAAAAATACAAAATTAGCCGGGCATGGTGGCGCACGCCTGTAATCCCAGCTACTCGGGAGGCTGAGGCAGGATAATCGCTTGAACCCGGGAGGCGGAGGTTGCAGTGAGCCGAGACTGCGCCACTGCACTCCAGCCTGGGTAACAAAAGTGAAACTGTCTCAAAAACAGACAAACAAACAAACAGAAAACTAATTAAAAATCTTTGCATCCCCCTTCCACAGTAATTCCTGCTTTGCCTATGTAGTTTTGTGTCCTGAGGTAGAAAAGAGAGAGAAAAACACTGGGCACCCACAATTCCAGTTCAGACCGGGAAGAGAAGACTCCTATTAGCTAGCGTCTGCCACCAGACCCAGCTCCCTGCTAGCACATTCAATGGCTCCCTCCTTCCCCTTGAAGGGTCCTTATCTGTATGGTATTGATGCAAAAGTAATCGCGGTTTTTGCCATTTCAAAGTAATAGTAACTCTATCAAGAAGAATTTAAGATTCTGCTCATTTCTGCATTTTAAAATCTGGCTCTGTGAAATTTTGCAGGAGAAATGGGTTCTATTTTTAAAGGGGCTGATTCTTTCTTTCTTCTGATCATTTTCAAGTGAAATTGGAATGAAATAGAGCAGTTTTGAAAGCTCAGCTGCATGACAGATTCTTCCTGAGCTGTGTGGAGCTGGGTTAATGTTTCACAGAAAGTTGATCACTTCTATTGGTGGTCCAATGGTTCACTCAATAATTGTAGAGAACATAGAGATGTGTATTTAAAATGAGTTATATTGAGCCAGGCAAGGTGGCTCATGCCTGTAATCCCAGCACTTTGGGAGGCCAAGGCAGGTGGATCACCTGAGGCCTGAAGTTCAAGACCAGCCTGACCACCATGGAGAAACCCCGTCACTACTGAAAATACAAAATTAGCTGGGCATCGTGGCGCATGCCTGTAATCCCAGCTACTCCGGAGGCCGAGGCAGGAGAGTCGCTTGAACCCAGGAGGTGGAAGTTGCAGTGAGCCGAGATCATGTCATTGCACTCCAGCCTGGAGAACAAGAGAGAAATTCCGTCTCAAAATAATAAAATAAAAATACACAAATAAATGAGTTACACTGAATATTTATTTTATGTATATCAAACTTGTATGGTTCATGAATATTATTGCTAGGACAAAGTGAAAATAGACAGCTCTGTTAGCTCAGACTTGATTGAAAGAAACATGTCAGTAAACAAAAATGCTATTGGTATACAGATACGGCAGATATCATGAAGATGGCTTTGTTTGTTTCCTGTGGTTCTGTAATAAATTATTACAAACTTGGTGACTTAAAATAACACATATTTATTTTCTTACAGTTCTGGAGGCCAGAACTTTAAAATCAGTTTCACTGGGCTGGAATTAAGGTGCTAACAGATCTATGTTCCTTCTGAAGGCTCTAGGGGAGGACACCCTCCCTTGCCTCTTCCGGCTTCTCTGGAGGCTGCCCACATTCTGTGGCTAGTGGCCCCATCACTCGAATCTTGCCCTCCATGGTCACATCACCTCCTCTCCTTCTGTGTGTATACAAATGTCTCTCTGCTTCCCTGTTTTTTTGTGCTTCTTTTGTGTGTGTGTGTGTGTGTGTGTGTGTGTGTGTGTGTGTGTGTGTGTTTCTGAGACAGAGTCTTACTCTGTCACCCAAGCTGGAGTGCAATGGCACAATCTTGGCTCACTGCAACCTTCCCCTCCCGGCTTCAAGCGATTCTTGTGCCTCAGCCACTTGAGTAGCTGAGATTACTACGTGTAGTTTTAGTAGAGACAGGGTTTCGCCATGTTGGCTAGGCTGGTCTCAAACTCTTGACCTCAAGTGATCTGCCTGCCTCAGCCTCCCAAAGTGCTGGGATTACAGGTGTGAGCTGCCAAAACCAGCCTGCTTCCCTGTTATAAGGACACCTGTGATGGCGTTTAGGACCACCTGCATAATCTGGGATAATCCCCCATCTCAAGATACTTAATGCAATCACATCTCCTAAGTCTCTTTTTCTTGTTTATTCTTTTGCCAAACGAGGTAACACATTCTCAGGCTCCAGGCATTGGGACATGGGCATCTTTTAGGAGGGCACCATTCAGCCTACCACAGTGGCAGAGGAAGTTTGGAAAGCACAGAGCAGGTGAAGAAATAAGACTGTGTTGCCAGAATGCATATCCCAAAGGTCTCTAGCAATCGTCAGAGAAAAGAATCTGCTCTCTGCTTCTGCCTCCAGCTCACTGAAGACATGGGAGGAGTGGGGTGTGCAGAGAAAAGTTCCATGCAGGCCGGGGTACAGTGGCTTACACCTGTAATTCCATCACTTTGGGAGGCCAAGGCAGGCGGATCATGAAGTCAAGAGATTGAGAGCAGCCTGGCCAACATGGTGAAACCTCGTCTCTACCAAAAATACAAAAATTAGCTGGGCGTGGTAGCGCGCCCCTGTAGTCCCAGCTACTTGGGAGGCTGAGGCAAGAGGAATCGCTTGAACCCAGGAGGTGGAGGTTGCAGTGAGCTGAGATCGCACCACTGCACTGCAGCCTGGGTGACCGAGCAAGAGTTCGTCTCGAAAAAAGAAAAAGAAAAAAGAAGGACCGTGCACTCCAGGCAGGCTCCTGTTGTCCTGGAATAATAAACACGAAAACACTTGCAGGAGTGACCTTGGATGCATTCACCGTAACCTTGGATTCTTGGACATCATTTGATTCACTGGTGCATACATTGGTGATACACAGCCACCTTCGAAAACACGCATTTTAAATTGCCCCAGGTTCAAAGGAGCATTGTTTTACTCCATACGGATCACTACCTCAAGGCCCCATTTCAGAGTCACACTGTATTTATTGAAATTGCTTTTGAAATGTTAATCACCGAATGTTAATAAACAAAGTAATTATTCTTGATTTTCTTTAAGGCCTCCATTTATTAAAGGGAACTGACGCTATTCATGATTTCATGAGGAAACATGAGATCTGTAAGTAGGTTAATGTGCTTTTCTCATGAAATTAACGAAGGCATTTTCTTATTGCATAATCAGTAAATTAGAAACGGGATTATCGCATTTCAGGGAAAGGTGCTATAATAACTTCTCACTGGATCTGATTAGTGCATTCACAGCAAGTGCTTTCTCTTAGAAGACTTTCTGCAGGGAGGGGCTTATCAACTGAACTCGTGTAATTCAGCAAGTTGCGTTAAAGTGTGCAAATGAAGTGAGTGGGAGAGAGGAACTAAATCTCATATCGCCATCAGCTTTGATGAGACCCGGGCTTGCTCCCCACCCCCTCACGCACCACCCACCCTCTGCACATCTGCACAGGCCTGTTGTTGCTCTGACTTCATGGCACCAGTAAGTGATGTCTCTTTTGGCCAAGCAGACAAGAGGAGACCAAAGGAACCAGAGAACTCCGGGAGACAGGGATGCCAGTCTGCAGCTGGTGAGGAGAGGAAGCCGGGGGGGCAGCTCGCTCTTTCTCAGAGCAATGTCTGGAGAACCTTTGCAGGGAAGCTGGTTCAAAGTGTCCCAAAGGTGTGGCCTGACAACCTTTCTTTAACATGCTCCTCCTGGGCCTGCTCTGATCCACCACAAAGGAGTCCATCATTTTTGCTCCCGGCTTCTGCTTCTACTGATCTTTGATTCAAATCCCAGCATAGGGTCTTTTTGCTAAAGGGGGTCCTTTTAAATAAAAGATGCATTGTTAGAGAAGCTAGGAGGGTTTCATTTCTGTAATGGGGTCTTTAGTCAAACACAGAGCAGACCTTCTCAAGGAGAGGGGACAAAGATATTAGTGGTCAGGCCCCACAGGCTGGAGAAAGACAGAGAGAGACAAAGATTCTAATCCAAGTGGATGAGAGCCAGGAGAGGAAGGAAACCTTGCTGTTTTTATTCACAAGAGTTTTCACTAGTGACCAATAGTTAGAAGCAATAAAGAAGGGTGTCAAGTCCGAAGGGACATCAAATTCAGTGACTTCAAAGTTCTCTTCTAGTACCACAGGTGACCCTGTGCTTTTATGGCTCACTTAGGCATTCTTTCCTGGGCTGAGTTGTGGAGTAGACAGAACACAGATTCCTGCATCACACAGCCCTGGTTCAAATGAAATCCCACCACTCACAGCTGCATGGCCTTGGGTTTGTCATTTCTCCAAGTCTGTTGTCCTTGCCTACAAAAACAGAGATACCACCTCCCTCCTGAGAGCATTAGTAACTATGAAACAGATTCTTTTTGTTTGTTTGTTTGTTTGAGAAGGAGTCTCGCTCTGTTGCCTAGGCTGGAGTGCAGTGGCATGATCTCAGCCCATTGCAACCTCTGCCTCCTAGGTTCCAGCAATTCTCCTGCCTCAGCCTCTCGAGTAGCTGGGACTACAGGCACGCACCACCACGCCTGGCTAATTTTTGTATTTTCAGTAAAGATGGGGTTTCAACATGTTGGCCAGGTTGACCTCAGGGGATCTGCCCACTTCTGCCTCCCAAAGTAGTAGGATTACAGGCATGAGCCAGGGTGCCCACCCCCAAAACCCCCTATTCTTGATAAGCTGCCTGTCCTCCAATGTTGGCTCAGGAAATAGATATTCAGTCCTCCCCAGTGCGTGCACTGAAGCTTCTGGTCATAACCCCAGCTTGGGCCTTCCTGCTCCCTTCCTCCCCTCCCGGCCTGTTCCTGCTAGGCTATTGCAGGTAGACGATGCTCAAGTGCATCTGGATACCAAGGGTCTGAGAGGCAGGAATCCAACTAGAGGAGCCAGAACAATTCCAATACAGGGAGCGCCCAAGAGAAATCCCAAGGGAATTCCAAAGAGACGTTGCCACGTGGGCCTGAGAGTCTTGGGCCACTTTGCTTGTGCACCTCGCCTTGGCCCTGCAGAGGGGCTGAGTTCCCGGATGTTGGCTCCTGGAGGATGGAGAGTTGCCCAGGTGTGATCAGAGGGGAGGAAGCCTTGAGCTCCCCCTAGTGGCTGTGGCCGAGCATGTAAACCAGAGGCCCAGGAGGGCAGCCGCGGACCCCACCTCCCACCCCTATTCCACGCAAGGCTCTCAGGGTCTCATCAGAATTGGAGTCTACTTTCCAAATCTGGCACCACTCCTTTCCACAAAAGCAGAGGCCACAAATTAGAGATTTCTTGCCTCTAATTTATTTGGCCAGCTCCATGTTAAAGAAAAACTTTACTTGCCAATACGTAAGCGTCGGATTTGACATAAAAATCCAGACATGTGATTTCTCTTGCAAAATCAGAAGCTCTGGCAGATGAAGCCTCGCTGGCTTGCCCACTGCTCACCTCTTGCTGCGTGGCCAGCCCGGTTCCTAACAAGCCATGGACTGCTATGGGTCTGGGGCCCAGGGTTGGGGACCCCTGCAGCAGAGGGCAGGGGCAGAGGTGGGGAGGCCATTAAGAGGCTGCTGTTCTGATGCAAGTGAGAGATTAGGGTACGCTGGACCAGGGTGGTGTTAGTAGTCATGATTAGAAGTGGTTGGTACTGGCCGGGCACAGTGGCTCATGCCTGTAATCCCAGCACTTTGGGAGGCCGAGGCGGGTGGATCACCTGAGGTCGGGAGTTCGAGACCAGCCTGACCAACATGGAGGGACCCCCATCTCTACTAAAAATACAAAATTAGCCGGGCGTGGTGGCGCATGCCTGTAATCCTAGCTACTTGGGAGGCTGATGCAGGAGAATCGCTTGAACCCGGGAGGCGGAGGTTGTGGTGAGCCAAGATCATGCCTTCGCACTCCAGCCTGGGTAATAAGAACAAAACTCCATCTAAAAAAATGGTTAGTACCACAGAATTGAACCCCCTCTCATATATAAAAAGCATCTTCTCGCTCCCATTTTTCCTCATTTCTGCTCTAACTGAGGGTCCCTGGTTGCAGCCCCATCAAGCTGTAGCCTGAGCCATTTTTTCTGGAACTGATGGGTGTCCTTCAACTTTACCTTGCTCCACCCAATTTTTCATGGTTAGCGTGTGGTTCTGTAATTTCATGGTGTCACTCACCAGCACCCGGAAGAATTCCAGTCTGTATCCAAAACATTTAGAAGACACAAGCAAATGCTAGAAGAACTCATCATCTTGTTAAAATGACTTCTCTCATTCAATCCTGCTAGTGAGCCAGGCGCTTGAAGGTCTCTAGGATTTTCTACGTGCTATTATCTTTTCTTGGAATACTTCTTCCCTCCACCTGGGTAACTCTGGTCTTAGCTTAGACATGGCTCTCTCCACAGATCCTTTCTTGACCCAGAAGTTTTTGCTGAGGGCTGCCACCCCTAGTCAGGAGGCAGTTCCAAATTCATCTTCACGCAGGTCTGGGACTAGGGTGCAAGCCTTCAGGAGCCAGTTACTCTCAGGGCTGTGCAAGTGTGGGGGCTACCTGGGAGTGTCTCCTTACACTCTACACCCTAGGAGCCTCCTGCACTTTACCCTAGTCCTGACCCTGGCTATGATCCAAGACAGGCAGGAACATCAAGCTCAGGGCTTTTGTGCCCCCAGATGCTCTGCCACTGTGGTGCTGAGTTAGATTGTACCTTGAGAGGCACTGGCGTGCCATTTGGAAGAGAGAAGAGCAGAAGAAGCCATCATTATCGAGCAACACTGAACTCGCTTGGCAGCAACATTCATCATTCCCGAGTCACTTTCTTGAGCTCACCCACTTCACTGGTGTCACCAGCTGCTGAGAATGTCATGAGATCCTTTCTCGGGAGGCCCATACTCTGTCATTTCTTGAAGCAGCCCTCCTGACTGCCATTTTCCCAGTCTGTTTCCCTCTAATAAACGTTTTGGTTCCCTAAGTACTTGGAGTGGCCTTTGCTTTCTAGGCTGAGCCGTGACAGACACATTTCCCCAGTCCCCCATGAGAAAGAGTAGCCTTCCCTTGAGTCACGATTTTAGCATCTTCACCAGTGTAGGACATCTGCCTGGCAGCCAGCCCTGTGCACTCTGGCTGCTGATGCCCAGGCCTTCCTGGCCTTCCTTTGGTGCCCCTGCCTGGCATATAACTCATAACTCTGAATCTCCATCCTCAAGTGGGTTCCTCAGGAAAGCTGTCTCTGGCTCTGCCCAGCCCTCTCTGTGACCAGTTCCATGCCCTCCTAAGCACTTAACTTAGAACTTCATTATTTATTGATTAATTTGTTCAAGACGGAATTTCCATCTCTTTTGAGATGAAGTCTTGCTCTGTCGCCAGGCTGGATTGCAGTGGCATGATCTCGGCTCACTGCAACCTCCTCCTCCCAGGTTCAAGTCATTCTCCTTCCTCAGCCTCCCGAGTAGCTGGGATTACAGGAGTGCGCCACCACAACTGGCTAAATTTTTTTTTTTTTTTGAAACAGAGTCTCGCTCTGTTGCCCAGGTTGGAGCATAGTGGCGCTATCTCTGCTCACTGCAAGCTCTGCCTCCCGGGTTCACGCCATTCTCCTGCCTCAGCCTCCTGAATAGCTGGGACTACAGGTGCCCACCACCACACCCAGCTAATTTTTTGTATTTTTTAGTAGAGACAGGGTTTCACTGTGTTAGCCAGGATGGTCTCGATCTCCTGACCTTGTGATCTGCCCACCTTGGCCTCCCCAAGTGCTGGGATTACAGGCGTGAGCCACTGTGCCTAGCCAGAACCCCATGGTTTTCTTCCTTCCTATAGTTTATTCCTGATATGGTTTGGCTGTCTCTCCACCCAAATTTCACCTTGAATTGTAGTAATCCCCAAGTGCCAAGGGGGTCCACGTGGAGATCACTGAATCATGGGGGCAGTTTCCCCCACACTGTTCTCGTGATAGTGAATAAGTCTCATGAGATCAGAATTTTTTTTTTTTTTTTTTGAGATGGAGTCTCACTTTGTTGCCCAGGCTGGAGTGCAGTGGCATGATCTCGGCTCATTGCAAGCTCTGCCTCCCGAGTTCATGCCATTCTCCCACCTCACCCTCCCAAGTAGCTGGGACTACAGGCGCCCACCAGCACGCCTGGCTAATTTTTTGTATTTTTAGTAGAGACAGGGTTTCACCATGTTAGCCAGGATGGTCCCGATCTCCTGACCTCGTGATCTGCCCTCCTCGGCCTCCCAAGATCTGATGGTTTTATAAATGGGAGCTCCCCTGCACTTGTTCTCTTTTGCCTGCTGCTTTGTAAGACCTGCCTTTGCTCCTCCTTTGCCTTCTGCCATGATTGTGAGGCCTCCTCAGCCATGTGGAACTGTGAGTCCGTTAAACCTCTTTCCTTTATAAAGTACCCAGTTTCGGGCATGTCTTTATTAGCAGCATAACAACAGACTAATACAGTCCCAATGTATAATATTTCTTTGATTATTCAATAATCAGTGGCACATCTCTTTCAGTAGGTGATAGGATCCATGAGGACAGGCAGAATTGTCCACTGTGGTGTCCCCTGTGTCTGATTCAGTACCTGGCACTAGTGTGTCCTCAATGAGCAATTTGTAAAATGAATCAATAAATAGTTTGTTGCATTGAATTGCATCAGGTTGTCAGCACTCATGGAGCGCTTCTGGTAATGGTAGCTCAATGATAGGCATATGGGAGAGGTATAAAAAAAAAAGAATATCAATAAACAGATAGGAAAGGTTAAGCCTTGTGAAGGCACATATTCCAATATGGCCACCAAGGGCTCTCCCTTCCCAGGAGCACTTGTTACAATGTAACCTTGACATTCCTCCCATCAGGAAGTGAAGTCTATGTCCCTTTTCTTTGAAATTAAGTGAGCTTTTGCTCCTGTTTTGACGAATAAAGTATAGCAGAAAGGTCATAGCAGACAATGCCACTGTCCCCTTACTTTGGAATACTCCCTTCTGAAGTTTTCAACCATGGAGGCAGTCTGGCTGCCTCCGGGTCCGCCATGCTGTGAGGAAGCTCAAACTCCCCTAGATAGAGAAGCCCTGAACCTACTTGAAGAAAGATACCCTGCCAGCCTTCAGCTGCTTCAACCACTGTCTGGTTGCAATTACATGAGACCACTGACCAGAACTGTCCAGATGAGACTGTTCCAAATTCCTGACCCACAAAAACAATGACAGATAGTAAAATGACTTTTGTTGCACTAAGCCACTGAATTTGGGGGTGATTTGTTACACAGCAAGAAATAACTAGAAATGATTTGAATTCAAAGGATGTATAATCTAGTTGGAGGCCGGGCATGATGGCTCATGCCTGTAATCCCAGTGCTTTGAGAAGTCAAGGTGGGAGGATCACTTAAGTTCAGAGTTCAAGATCATCCTGGTCAATATAGAGAGACCCTGTGTCTATTTTTGAAAACAAAAACAAAAACAAAAATTAAGTTGGAAAGTCAAGAAGTGAGTGAATTTAACCAAGTTTATTGGATGGTGCCAGCAGTCTCTGGATGGCAAGGGTCCAAATTGTACAGTCCTATCTATGCAAATACCATAAATACACTCACCCATCCATCCCCATCTTCCCTCTCCCATTCATCTCTCTCCGTGCTCCCTTACCTCTGCCCCTAATCTTGCCTTGGTCCTTCAAATTCTTAGTTCCCATCATATGTCTGCAATTCATTGCAGGGCTGACACTTTCTCAAACTCTCAACCTGATGGAGCCTTAAATTAACAAGCTACCTGGTCTTCCCAGCTTCACTTTGGATATACTGCAGAGTGGAGTCAAGGATGTTTAGATCACAAATCCCTGGTTCTGGCTCCTGGATCTTGGCAACAGTCATCACATAAATTTTCTAACAAGAGACACATCCGCATAATTAAACCAAAGATATCACAGACGCAGACACATGCAAAGAGGGCAGGGCTGGGAGAAGGGAACCATTCATCAAAACCTCATCATAAATTCAAGTTGAAGGATTGAAAAGAAACAAAGCATGGATACTTCCCAAACCCAGCAGCTGGACCTCTCACTGAAATCCTGAAATCACTGCAGCCCAACTCAACATCTGGGAGAGAATAAAAAATAATAAAGACTTAAAAAGAACAGACGCAGGGCAATTACCAGTTGAAGTGCGGATGGGGAATATAAATTCTCTGAGCGCCTAAAGACAGAAATATACATTGGCACATGGGTCTTAGGGCTGTGAATTTCATCCAGCTGTAGCCACCATTCTTTCTCACTATGACTAATATTTCGTTAGCAAATGCACTTTCTAAGCAATGAACATAATTATGTTCAGGTTGACATGACCTAAATTAGAGTGGCTGAATTTTTATTTATTCGACATCAGCAGTGAAGTAAAATGTCCAAAAGGATTTTTGATGCTGAATCAAAGTACCAAAGAATGTTGGGAAGAACATTTTATTTACAATCAGAAGATCTGGGTAGAAGTCCTATCTAGTCCATGTATACATTGTGTGAGACTGGGCAATATTGAATCTCCTAAACGTGAACAGAAAATTTGAAATGGAGATAAAACCTACCTCACAGAGTTTTAATGAGGATTAAATTAGGTAATATATCTTCAAAACTCCTGCCACATTGCTTTCGGCTTCTTCACCTGTGAAATTGGAACAATACTTGCATAAGAGGGTTAGGTTGTAAGGATTCCTTAGCTGATGATACTAATTAAGATACTCTTGGTTGTAACAGACAGTGGGATTTATAGTTGCTTTAAAATGTAATGTATTGGCTGAGCACTGTGGCTCATACCTGTAATACCAGCACTTTGGGAGGCCAAGATGGGCGGATCACCCAAGGTCAGGGGTTGGAGACCAGTCTGGCCAACATGGTGAAACCCAGTCCCTAACACACACACACACACACACACACACAAATTAGCTGGGGCATGGTGTCACATGCCTGTAGTCTCAGTTACTCGGGAGGCTGAGCACGAGAATCTCTTGAACCCAGGAGGCGAAGGCTGCAGTGAGCTGAAATGGCACCAGTGCACTCCAGCCTGGGCAACAGAGCAAGACTGTCTCAAAATAATAATAAAATAAAATAAAATGTATTGAGTTGTTCTAGCTAACGAGAAAGCATAAGGTAAGTGACTCCAGAGTAGCATCAATGATATCAGTGATGAGTAATATCAAGGCATTGAGTCTAAGTCTCTGCAACCCATGTGACTCCTCCCTCATGGTGACAAGATGGCTGCATCAGCTCCAAGCATCAGGTCGTCACACCAGAGTACCCAAAGCATGAAAGGAGAAGTTTTTTTTTTCCCCCATACATCTATCTTATCAAGGAGGAGACATTGCTCAGACACCCCCCCCACATTTTCTGTTACATCTCATTGGCCAGAACTGAACCATGGCTATCTTTTCCTGGGAAGGAACCTGGGGAAATAAACACCCAATGTTTCCAAAAGCTAGCATGGAGCGCCACCTCTAGCAGCAGGGGAAAAGGGAGAGAAAAATGACACTAGGGTGGGAAACACACTGGGTGTGCCCCTGTAATGGATGTGGAGTGTCTACCATGATGGGCCCCACGGTCAATGGAGTAACATTCATTGAGTACTCGCTGTGTGCCAGCCATGGTTTCTAGTTCTTTAGAGGGATCATCTCATTTCATCCTCTCAACAATCCTTGAGAAAGTACTATAATTAGCCTTGTTTTGTTTTGTTTTTGAGACTGAGTTTCGCTCTTGTTGCCCGGGCTGGAGTGCAGTGGTGTGATCTCGGCTCACCGCAAACTCCATCTCCCAGATTCAAGTGATTCTCCTGCCTCAGCCTCCCGAGTAGCTGGGATTACAGGCATGCGCCACCATGCCCGGCTAATTTTGTATTTTCAGTAGAGACGGGGTTTCTCCTTCTTGCTCAGGCTGGTCTCAAACTTCCGAACTCAGGTGATCTGCCTGCCTCGGCCTCCCAAAGTATTAGGATTACAGGTGTGAGCCACCGCACCTGGCCAGCCTTGTTTTATAGACAAGGAAATTGAGGCACAGACAATTTAATCCACTTTAGCTCAAGGCTATGCAACTAGTGAGTTGGCACAGAGATATTCACATCTGAGTCAGAGCAGGTTGAGTCTTCAAACTAGGTCAAAGGTGGATGCCTATCTCACTTCTCGGGTCTTGTTTGTTCTGATTCTCACCTCAAATTCAAGTGGATTTGAGTTTCTACCTGTGTATCTTAGTGATGAGTATGTTTGTGAAACATTTCCATAAAATCATGAGATCTCCTAAACTGTTCCAGAATTTATTTACACGTTCAAATTGTGGTGGTGGTTGTGGAGTGGAGGTACCAGGCTCAGGCTTACCTGGACCACCAGGTCAGTGACCTGGGCCCCTATCAGGACTGATTTGTGCCCGTCACTTTCCATGGGCTCTGAGAGATTTTCTCCAGAGAGGCGGGTAGTAAGCTGTGGTCACAACCAGGGTTTATCTATGCCTTGTTAACTGGGCAGGGAGGCTACTGGAAGGAAGTTCCCCCAGTATGAACCACAGGGCCCTTGGGAGAGAATACGACGAGCCTGGCACAAGGAGCTGGGCTCAGCCACAGGGCCTGAAGGTTTTGGGTGTAGCTTGTTGGCTCTTGGCCCTGTCCCTGAGGAACAGAAGCACTTTGACTGTGACCTCAGGGCCAAGGGAGTAAAGCAGTGAGGAGAGAAGGACCTTTCTAAACCTCTCTGGAGAACAAAAGCAACCCCAGCATTTCGGGGCAGAGCAGAGCAAACCTGGGGCGATGCCTGGACCAGAGCAGCTGCTGGTGCCCATTGGAGTCTCCCAGAGCTTGGGGAGAAATAGTGCAAGGTGCACAATCAGGTGTGGACAGAGGTCTGTTCTTGACCTCCTACTGTGTGCCAGGCACTGGCTGGCATGGTCCTTGTCCTCAACAGATTTCCTGACAAGGGAAAGGAGCTTAGAAACAGCGTGTTGAGTTCTGTAATGGGGGAAGTGCAGGGTACGAAGAGTGCCTCCAGGAGGGCCAGGCACCTAATTGGGCTTGGGGAAGATTCTGGAAGTGTCTTATTAGTGCATGCCTAACCTTTCATACCAGTTTTCTACAATGCTTCTACTGTCTCATTTTTCCCTGCTGCGTGCCAACCTCCATGGGGCAGCCAGATTTATCATCCTGAAGCACAGTTTTCTCAACCTGATTTTTTCCATGATTACTACCCCCACAATACACATCAGTGAATTTTTTTTTTTTTTTTTTTGGCTGGAGTTTCGCTTTGTGGCCCAGGCTAGAGTACAGTGGCACAATCTCAGCTCACTGCAACCTCTGCCTCCCACATTCAAGCGATTTTCCTGTCTCAGCCTCCCGAGTAGCTGGGACTACAGGCGCCCGCCACCATGCCCAGCTAATTTTTTTTGTTTTTGTTTTTGTATTTTTAGTAGAGATGGGGTTTCACCATGTTGGTCAAGCTGGTCTCGAACTCCTGACCTCAGGTGATCCATCCGCCTCAGCCTCCCAAAGTGCTGGGATTACAGGCGTGAGCCACCGCACTTGGCCACATCAGTGAAATTTTAATACCACAGAGATACCGTATGCCTGTTTGCTTATTGTACATACATCTGTGCTTTATACACAAAAAGTACAATTTTTTACTCCCCAAGAAAAAATTTCTGCCCCTTTGGTGGCACTATTTCCCCTCACTGAGACTGTAGTTTTCTAAAAGAATAAGCCCAGTTTTCCCAAACTGGCAATTTAATTGCTCTTAGCTGTTGTCTTAGTCCATTCCTGCTGCTATAACATAATACCTCAGATTGGGTTAATTTATAAATAATATAAATTTGTTTCTCAGAGTTCTGGAGGCTGGGAAGTCTAGGGTCAAGGTGCCAGCAGGCGTTGCTTTGGGCCAGGCATGGTGGCTCACTCCTGTAATCCCAGTACTTTGGGAGGCTGAGGCAGGCGGATTGCCTGAGGTCGGGAGTTCAAGACCATCCTGGCCAACATAGTGAAACCCCGTCCTTACTAAAAACACAAAAATTAGCCGAGTGTGGTGGCACATGCTTGTAATCCCAGCTACTCAGGAGGCTGAGGCAAGGGAATTGCTTGAGTCTGGAGGCAGAGGTTGCAGTGAGCCAAGATCGTGCCATTCCACTCCAGCCTGGGTGACAAGAGAAAAACTCCATCTCGAAAAAAAAAAAAAAGGTATCAGCCAATTTGGTGTCTGGTGAAGGCTTGCTCTCTGCTTCCAAAACTGTGCCTTGCTGTATCCTTACTTAGCAGGAGGGCAAAAAGGGGACAATTAGGATCCCTCAAGCCCTTTTACAATAACACTAAATCACTTCCCATAGGCCTCTTAGTACCAGCACCTTGCGGGTTAAGTTCCAACATATGAAGTTTAGGGAGACACAAATATTCGGACTATAGTAGCTATGGTCTTTGTGTAAAGCCATTCAATCATTTCTGAGGCATGTTTAGTTGATCCATTTAATCTGGTGGCTCCGGTAGTGTGACAGTGACATGGCTAGCTGGAAAGTTACGGCATGGATGAAGGGTACCCCTAATGGAAGCCCTGTAAGTCAATGGTTGGATCAGTTCTCTATCATTTCATAACAATTACCCTGAAGCTTGGTAGCACACACACATCATCTCTTTTCTGTGGGTGAAGAACCTTCGTGTGGTTTAGTTGGGTGCTTATGCTCAGGGTGTCTCACAGGTTGCAATTGAGGTGTCCGTCAGTTCAACTGGGGAGGGTCTGCTTTCAAAGTCACCCCGTGGTGGTTGGCAGAGCTCAGTTCCTCATAGGTGAGTGGACTAAGGACCTCAGTTCATTGCTGACTGTTGTCTTAAGGCTGTCCTTGGTCCCTCCTTCACATATGAGCCTTCCCATGGGGCAGCTGGCAACATGGCGACTTGCTTCATCAGTGTGAGTGAGAGCGGGGAGAGGGGAGAATGGAGAGAAAGAGAGATAGGGATGGGGAGAGTAGCAGAGGGGGAGAAGGAGAGAGGGAATTTGACCAAGACAGAAGTCACAGTCTTTAGAAGCAAGGCACTCCGGAAAGGGGATTGTACAAGGTGTGAATAGCAAGAGGCAGGATCATCACTGAGAGCCTTTCAGAAGCTGCCTACCATGGTGGTCAAGCCAAAGTCAGGAAACACACAAGTCACAAAAGCCATTGGTGGTCTAGATTGTGTGGATGATCGATAATTGGGCAAGCAGCCAGGACCTGCCCTTAAGGCAAATCCATGGGCCAAGAGCAGGAAGGTGGCATGGAATCAGGGGTCAGCAGGAGTCCGAATTCCAAGCAAGGCATTGAGTCAAGTCAAGAAGGACACCAAGGACTCTGGAAGCCATCACTGGTCAAGCAGCCGAGGCAACAGCGATCAGTTAGAGTGGTAGGAAGATTCTTCTTTTTTTTTTGAGATGGAGTCTCACTCTGTCGCCCAGGCTGGAGTGCAGTGGCGTGATCTTGGCTCACTGTAAGCTCCACCTCCCAGGTTCATGCCATTCTCCTGCCTCAGCCTCCCGAGTCATTGGGACTACAGGCGCCCGCCACCATGCCCGGCTAATTTTTTTTTTTTTTTTTTGTATTTTTAGTAGAGACAGGGTTTTGCTGTGTTAGCCAGGATGGTCTGGATCTCCTGACCTCATGATCCGCCCGCCTCGGCCTCCCAAAGTGCTAGGATTACAGGCGTGAGCCACCACGCCCAGCGGAAGATTCTAAAGCTAGGTAATGGCTTTGTCAGCCAGGAAGCCTCTTACACACCAATTCCCTGATAAAAACTACCCCCAGTCCCTGGTAGGTCTAGGACCTGGAGGTGGGAGCAGTGATCTTCTTTAGGAAGCTGTGAGAATTGAGCATCCTAGAGACAGAGCTCAGAGCAAATGGGGAAGCAACACAGGGAAGATTCTAGAAACAGACAGGTGGGCTTTGAATGCCAGCCCAGCTACTTGCTAGTTGTGTGGTGTTAGGTGAGTAAATTGACCTCAAACATGAGTTTTCTTTTCTCTAAATAATCTTCAATTCATAGTAAGGCTGACAAAGATGAAACAGGATACTAAAATCTTAGTATAGTGTCTGCTACAGAGCAAGCATTCAATAAATGTTTATTATTGCCATAATTCTTATTATATAAAGGTAATATATTTAGGGGAAAAACAATGCATTCCTTAAAATCAAAATAACACCACCAACAACAGCCTAATATTCTCTGATTGAGAAGATGCCAATTCAAAATTTAACCCAATTTCGTATTTACTAACAAAGGGTGGCAGGCAGTATGGGAATTACAATTGTTAAAGGGCTATTTCATGTCAGGCATTGCTCTAGGTGCCTTGTAAAGCTAACTTCATGCCATTCTTTCAACCAACATGCAAAAGTGGAGTTGGTATTCCCATGTTATAGATGAAGCAACAGAGACTCACAAAAGTTGAATGAGTTGCTGAAGATCACACAGTTAATAGGAGATAGAACCGGACATTTGACACAGGCTAGTTGGATTCCAAAGCCCAAGGCCATCAATCCTATTTTATGTTAACATGGTTGGGTGGAGATGTTAACCAGAACCTACACAGCTTGCTCATGACATAGGGAGGAGCTGAAGAGTGAGTCCAGGTTGCAGAGAATGTGACAAGAGGAGCCAAGGAATCAGTCAACTCCCAAGGGCAAAAGAATGATGTTTTCATTCATTACCATTCAGGAAAGAAAGCATATTTCTCCTTAGGAAATCAGAGTCAGCATCCAAGATAGTAGAGAACCAGCACAATAATAGCTTGACCTTATTAACAGGAATCAGTTCTTTAATATTTGAGTTTCCCCTGGGAAGAAATAATCTCTCCTCCAGTGTGTTCTCACCCATGAACAGACCTAATTTTACATCTAGTATACAGAAGGCTTCTAGGCTTCTAAAGAGGTTTTCACCATGGACAGACAATTCTCTAACACTATTTTTTAGATACCACAGCTCGATCAAAACACTGTCTGTGGATGTACATATACTAAAGATCACTGCCAATTGTAGGTATACCAGTCAAATTTCTTAGTTGCAGAAAAGTTTGAGCAGAAAGGGATTTACAGCCGGGTGCGGTGGTTCACACCTGTAATTCCAGCCCTTTGGGAGGCTGAAGCGGGTGGATCACCTGAGGTCAGGAGTTCAAGACCAGCCTGGCCAACATGGTGAAACACCGTCTCTACTAAAAATACAGAAATTAACTGGGCTTGGTGGTGCACACCTGTAATCCCAGCTATTCCAGAGGCTAAAGCAGGAGAATCACTTGAACATGGGATGCAGAGGTTGCAGTGAACTGAGATTGTGCCACTGCACTCCAGCCTAGGTGACAGAGTGAGACTCCAACTCAAAAAAAAAAAAGGGGGGGGGATTTACTACCAGGTATTGTATTATTTTCGATATTTCTAGGAAGACTGGAGAACCAAACTTGCATCCAAGCCAGCCAACCATGTTGCAGCACTTTTCTGATTTTAAATTCTGTATTAGAAGAGGTTTGGGACTGGGTGCAGTGGCTCACTCCTATAATCCCAGCAATTTGGGAGGCCAAGAAGGGTGAATTACTTAAGCTCAGGAGTTCGAGACCAGCTGAGGCAACGTGATGAAACCTCGTCTCTATAAAAAATAGAAAAATTAGCTGGGCATGGTGATGTACGGCTTTAGTCCCAGGTACTTGGGAGGCTGAGGTGGGAGGATCGCTTGATTCCAGGAGGTAGAAGTTGCAGTGAGCCAAGATCATGCATGGGTGACAGAGTAAGACCTTGTCAAAAAAAAAAAAAAAAAAAAAAAGTGCCTGGAATTTGCTTCGAATATGGAAATGGAGAGTAGGGGTACAGACGAAAATAAATGGACACAAGTTAATAATTACTGAAGCTAAAACAGGTACATGAGGTTTCATTTCGCTAGTCTTTTGTTAAAATAAATTTATTGAGATATAACTTAAGGAGTGTGGCATACATTTAGTGATACACTGAAAGCCCAGACTTTGCCACTATGCAGTATATCTGTGTAACAAAATTGCTCCTGTATTTCTTAAAATTTTACAAATAAGATTTTAAAAGGGAAAAAAGAAAAAAAAAAGATTTATCGAGATATGATGCATATGCTATAAAATTTACTCATTTTAAACTGTACAATTCAATGGTTTTTAGTATATTTACAGAATCAAGTAACCATCACCACAATCTAAATTTGGAACATTTTTATCACCCCCCAAAAGAAATCCCATGCCCATTAGCAGCCATTCCCAATTCCTTCTCTTTCCAGCCAAGGGAAACCTGTAATCTACTTTCTGTCCCTATAAATTTGCTTATTTGGGATGTTTCACACAAATGGAAACATAATATGTGGTCTTTCATGACTGGTTTCTCTCTCTTAACACGTTTTGTAGGTCCATCCATGTTGTAGCATATATTAGTAGGTTATTCTTTTTGACTGTTGTATGATACATACATTCAGTTGTATGTATGTCACATTTTCTTTAGCCACTAATTAGCTGGCAGGCATTTGGATTGTCTCCACTTTTTGGCTATTATGAATAATGGTGCTAGGAACATTCATGTGTAAATGTTTGTATGGACACTTGTGTTTATTTTTCTTGAGTATTCCTAGGAGTGGAATTGCTGGGTCATATGGTAACTTTATGTTTCGCATTTGCAGGAACTACCGGGTTGGTTTCCAAAATGGCTGCACCATTTTGTACATTTCTACCAGTAAGGTATGAAGGTTCCAGTTACCCCACATTGTTACCAACAACTGTTATACTGTTATTAAATTTTTATTTTTTATGTGGTAAAAGATGTACTACTTTAACATGTACTACTTTAGCCTTTTTTTTTTTAAAGACAGAGTCTCGCTCTGTCACCCAGGCTGGAGTGCAGTGGTGCAATCTCAGCTCACTGCAACCGTCACCTCCAGGGTTCAAGCAATTCTCCTGCCTCAGCCTCCCGAGTAGCTGGGATTACAGGCGCATACCACCATGCCCAGCTAATTTTTGTATTTGTAGTAGAGACGGGGTTTCACCATGTTGGCCAGGCTGGTCTTGAGCTCCTAACCTCAAGTGACCTGCCCACCTCAGCTTCCTGCACCCTGTCTATTTTAGCCATTTTAAGTGTGCAACTCAGCGGCATTAAGTACATTCACAATATTGGTTGTATAACAATCACTACTCTCCATTTCTAGTACATTTTCATTGCTCCAAAAAGAAACGCTGTACCCTTTATACAATAACTCCTCATTCTCCTTTCTCCCGGGTCCCTCTCCTTTCTGTCTCTATGAATTTGCCTACTCTAGGTACCGCAGATATGTGTAATCATATAATCTGTGTCCTCTTGTGTCTAGCTTCTTTCACTTAGCGTAATGTTTTCAAGGTTCACCCATGTCGCAGCATGTATCAAGATTTCATTCTTTTTCATGATTGAATAATATTCCACGTTACCTATATAACACATTTTACTCCTTCATCTGCTGATATACACAAGTTGTTTTCCCCTTTTGGCTATTGTGAATACTGGTGCAAAATATCTGTTTGAGTTCCTGCTTTCAATTCTTTTGGGTGTATACCCAGAAGTGGGATTGCTGGATCATATGGTAGTTCTATGTTTAACTTTCTGAGGAGACGTCAAACTGTTTTCCACAGCAGCTGCACCGTTTTACATTCCCATGAGCAATGCACAGGAGTTCCAATGTCTCCACATCCTTGCCAATACTTGTTATTTTTGATTCTAGCCATCCTAGTGGGTGTGAAGTGGTGTCTTATTGTGGTTTTGAGTTGCATTTCCCTGATGGCTAATGATGCTGAGCATCTTTTCACGTGCTTATTAGCCATTTGTGTACCTTCTTCAGAAGAATGTCTATTCAAATCCTTTGCACATTTGAAAGTGATTTTTAAAAAATCTTCTAATTTGAGTTGTAATACTTCTTTGTCGATTCTGAATGCAAGTCTCATGTCAGGTATATAATTTGCATATGTTGTCTTTTCACTTTCTTGATGGTATTGTTTGAAGCACAAACGTTTTTAATCTTGATGAAGGCCAGTTTATTTTATCCTGTATTGCTTATGCTTTTGGTGTCTTATCTAAGAAATCATTGCTTACACCGATGTTGTGAAAATATACTATTATGTTTTCTTAAGAATTTTACGGTTTTAGCATGTACAAAAAGGTCTATGATCTATTTTCAGTTAATTGTTGTGTATAATGCAAAGGTCCCAACTAATTCTTTTCCAAGTAGATATTAATCCCTCTACATTTGTGTATGGTGAGGCTTTCCCATAATAAAACCTTAACTTAAGAAAAGGCAGGTCGGGCATGGTGGTTCACGCCTATAATCCCAGCACTTTGGGAGGCCAAGGCAGGCGGATCACCTGAGGTCAGGAGTTCGAGACCAGCTTGGCCAACATGGTGAAAAACTCTGCCTCTATTAAAAATACAAAAATTAGCTGGGTGTGGTGGTAGGTACCTGTAGTCCCAGCTACTCGGGAGGCTGAGGCAGGAGAATCGCTTGAACCTGGGGAGGCGGAGGTTGCAGTGAGCAGAGATGGCACCACTGTACTCCAGCCTGGGTGACAGAGCAAGATTCCGTCTCAAAAAAAAAAAAAAAAAAAAAGAAAGAAAGAAAAGAAAAGCGATGACAAAAAGGTTATGTACTCGGTAGGAACTGCTTTCCATTGTTAATGACTTCTACCTAAAAAAAGAGTGTCTTTAGCACTCTTATGTTTGGTTTTTTAACTTATTTACTTTAAGTAAAAGAAGTTCACAGGTAGGCAGAGCTGATATGGCCATTCTATTCTATCTGTGATTGTTGTTGACCCAGGACCCTACGATTTGTTTGTTTCAAAATTGCTACACATGGCATCTATCCTCAAGGTTACCATGGTCACGATGTAGCTGCTGGAGCACCAGCAACACCTTTGCAGTCTAAGCAGGAAGAAGAAAAGTTAAAAAAAAAAAAAAAAAAAAAGGCCAGGCGCGGTGGCTCAAGCCTGTAATCCCAGCACTTTGGGAGGCCGAGACGGGCGGATCACGAGGTCAGGAGATCGAGACCATCCTGGCGAACACGGTGAAACCCCGTCTCTACTAAAAAATACAAAAAACTAGCCGGGCGAGGTGGCGGGCGCCTGTGGTCCCAGCTACTCGGGAGGCTGAGGCAGGAGAATGGCGTGAACCCGGGAGGCAGAGCTTGCAGTGAGCCGAGATCGCGCCACTGCACTCCATCCAGCCTGGGAGACAGAGCCAGACTCTGTCTCAAAAAAAAAAAAAAAAAAAGCCGGGGGTTGGGGAGCGGGGAGAAGGAGAGTTATCCCTTTGAACAACTTTTCCCCAAATTTAATGTAAAGACTTGAGTTTATAACCCATTGGCTATTCCCATAGTAGGGAGGCTGGATACATTAACATATTCATCAGCACAAGGGTCCTAACATTAAATTAAATGAGGATGTGTGGTGGATATCAAGTAGCCAAGGCAGCTGGCTGTGGTGTGGGGTGCCACCTGGCCACCCACGACCGATTTTTAGTTCTCTTAGTGGCAAATAGGATTGTGGGATTAGATGAGCCAAGTATTGCTAGAGCTTCCAAGTTTTAGAGGCTTGAATTCTACATTTAATATAAACTCTCCGGATTTTTCAATGCTGGTAACCAATCCAAAAAAACAAAAGTTTAACCTTATCTGGGCCAAACACAGTACATCTGTGGGCCGTGTTCCACCTCTGTGCTGCCTGCTGGCATCCTCGGTTTCCGGGTGAACATTAGAGCTCTTGAGACATCTGAAGGGCCCAGGAGTGGTACTATGATTCCCCTGTGTGGCTCTGAGCCAGTGGGTAGAAGTCACGAGGAAGTAGATTTTGGCTCAATTTTAGGAAGAACTCCATCCGCAGAGCTGTCAAAAACAGAAGGAGCTGCCTGGGGAGGTAGGAAGCTCTCTGTCACTGGAGGTGTTTGAACAGATGCCAGAGAAGCACTTGGCAATGATTTCTGAGGTCTTCCCAACCCCAAGAGTCTCTGAGGCTATAAGAAAATTACTGTGATGACTACTGCTGCTTCGATGACTCACTGAAAGGAGGACCCTGTAGGAGGCAAGAGAAGGATGAGACGCCACACATCTGGATTGCTAAGGAGCTAGCAACCCACCAGCTGCGGTGTCCTACCCTGCAAAGGGCAAGGAAGGGGGAAATGGGAAATGCCTTCACCGTGGGGATGACCTCTATTCAATGTAGCCTGTAGGGTAGCAAAGAGTTCCTTCCCAAATATTTACAAGCACGATTTCATTCATCTCCATGCATTGCAGAGGGATACACAACAGATATGTGGCTTTTCTTATGCAGGATGATTCAGGTTACTAAGCTCCACTCCTTTATGTACTCCTACTTGCAGGTCTGGCTTCCTGGTATGCGACCTGTGCAGGTGTAGAGGGCCCTGCACTCAGAAGGACCTGATGCTTGGTTTAATGCTCTGCTGTTACCATCTTAACATTCTTATTTTTGAACAAGAGGTCTAAAATTTTCATTTTTCCCTGGCCCCTGCAATTATGCAGTGGGTACTCCACACTCTTACTCAAAATTTACTCAACGTAGAAAATGCTAAGCACTGGAAGCCGGGCCCACTCTGTCACCCGAGCTGGAGTGCAGTGGTGTGATCTCAGCTCGCTGCAACCTCTGTCTCCCAGGCTCAAACAATCCTCCCACCTCAGCCTCCTGAGTAGCTGGGACCACGGTGGCGTGCCGGCACACCCAGCTAATTTTTGTCTGTTTTGTAGAGATGGGGTTTCACTATGTTGTCCAGGCTAGTCTTGAACTCCAGGGCTGTAGCCATCCGCCTGCCTCAGCCTCCCAAAGTGCTGGGATTACAGGCATGAGAAAATTTATATCTTTCAAGCCGCTGCATTATGGAATCTTTCTGTTAGCCTACTTGACCAAATACCATAAGCAAATAGGAGTTAATTATGTGAAAAAAAGGGAGAGAAGATAGACTCCAAAGTGCTCAGTCCAGGGAGAATGTGGCATATTCAGGGAACTGGGAATGGTTCAAGATGCTTGACCCTCTGGTTGTGGGAGGGAGAGTGGTGACTTAGTTAGCTCAGGTTGCCATAAGAAAACACCATAGACTGGGGAACTTAAACAACAGACATTTATTTCTCTCTCTCTTTCTTTTTTTTTTTTTTTTGAGACAGAGTCTTGCTCTGCTGCCCAGGTTAGAGTGCAATGGTGTGATCTCGGCTCACTACAACCTCCGCCTCCCAGGTTCAAGTGATACTCCTGCCTCAGCCTCCCAAGTAGCTGGGACCACAGGCACCTGCCACCACACCCAGTCAATTTTTGTATTTTTAGTAGAGATAGGGTTTCCCCATGTTGGCCAAGCTGGTCTCAAACTCCTGACCTCAGGTGATCCACCTACCTCGGCCTCCCAAAGTGCTGGGATTAGAGGTGTGAGCCACCGCGCCCAGCCCAGACATTTATTTGTCACAATTCTGGAAGTCCAAGATCAAGGTGCAGACAGATTTTGTTCCCGATGAGGGCCTTCCTCCTGGCTTGCAGATGGCCGCCTTCCTGCTGTGTTCTCACATGATGGAGAGAGGGATGGAGGGGGAAGGGTGGGAGAGGAGGGGAGGGAGGGGTCTGCTGTCTCTTCTTCTTTTTATGAGCGCACTAATCTCATCTTAAGGATCCCCACCCCCACCCCAAATACCATTATATTGTGATTCAGGACTTCGAACACATGAATTTTGGGAGGACACAGACATTCAGTCCATAGCATGTGGGCCACGTCACCAAGAACTTTGCATGTCAGGCGTGGGGCCTGGATATCATCCATTGGACTGTGGGAAGTCAAGTCGGGCACTGACATCCTTTCTCTTTTGCCAGCTTGGGTTGCAACCCGTGCTAAGGTTTGCTATGGTTTATATATTTGTCTCCTCCAAACCTCATGTTGAAATTTGATCCCTATGTTGGAGATGGAGCCTAATGGGAAGCACTTGGATCATGCGGGTTTGGTGCCATTCTTGAGGCAGTGAGGTCTCGGTCTCATGAGACTGGACTTGGGGAGGGGGGTGTGTTATGAAGCCAGGATGCCCTTCAGGTTTACTTTCTCTCCTGACGTGTCTGCTTCCGCTTTGACCTTCTCTGCCACATTTGATTCAGCACAGAAGCCCTCGCCAGATGCCAAGCAGATGCCGACACCATGTTTCTTGTACAACCTGCAGAACTGGAAGCTAAATAAACCTACTTCTTTGGCGATTATTCTGCTTTGGGTATTCCCTACACAAAATGGACTAAGACAAGCTGCAGATTTTAAAATGTATGAAATGTTTCATAAGACTGGCTAATAATACAATGAGCGCTCACGCACTCACCACTCAGCTTGAAAAACACATTGCAGATAAAGTCTCCAGCGTTTTCTTCCTGATCCCATCTTCAGCTGAGTTTTTTTTTTTTTGAGACAAAGTCTCATTCTGTCACCAGGCCAGAGTACAGTGGCGCAATCTCAGCTCAATGCAACTTCCGCCTCTCGGGTTCAAGCGATTCTCCTGCCTCAGCCTCCCAAGTAACTGTTGGCCAAGGCGCCTGCTACCACGCCCAGCTAATTTCTGCATTTTTAGTAGAGATGAGGGTTTCACCATGTTGGCCAGGATGATTTCGATCTCCAGATCTCGAGATCCGCCCACCTCGGCCTTTCAAAGTGCTGGGATTAGGGGCGTGAGCCACTGCACCTGGCCACTTCAGCTGAGTTTTTAACTTTATTTTGTTTTGTTCTGTTTTGTTTATTTGTTTGTTTGTTTTGAGATGGAGTGTCGCTCTGTTGCTCTGTCACCCAGGCTGGAGTGCAGTGACGCAATCTTGGCTCACTGCAACCTCTGACTCCTGGGTTCAAATGATTCTCCTGCCTCAGCCTCCCAAGTAGCTGGGACTATAGGTGCCCGCCACCATGCCCAGCTAATTTTTTGTATTTTTAGTAGAGACAGGGTTTTGCCAAGTTGGCCAGGCTGGTCTTGAACTCCTGACCTCAGGTGATCCACCTGCCTTGGTCTCCCAAAGTGCTGGAGTTACTGGCATGAGCCACCTCGCCCAGCGTGTTTGTTTGTTTCTTAAGGGCACTTGGAAAGAGCAAAGTGGAAACAGGACATACATCATTGAACCTCTCGTATGTCCTCAGCATTTTGCCAGGTACTGTGATGTATACATATGGAAGAAACAGCCACAACCGGGTAGAAAACAACAATAACAACAACAACAACAACAACAACAAAACCCAACCTTTGTGCTTTCCCAGAATGCATTGACTCCTTCCTGTGACCAGCTGGGGTGTGCTCAGAGGGGCACCGTATTTCTAGATGCGAGGTGATGGAATATTTGCACTGAGTCTCTAGCCATTACCCACTTCTGCTGACTCATGTGTGGATAAATGGCACAGTCCAAAGAAAGCTGAAATATGTGTCTGGAAGTTTTAAAGTTCTGAGAAGGACATTGAAGGATTTGGGGTTGTTCCATCTTTTCATCTGGCTGATGTCTGGGACTTTGGAGAGAAGAGAAAAGATGTTGGGAGTGAGCAGCTGGTGAGCAAAAGATGTTGATGGTGTTGGTGAGGACTTCATTTCCTGGGCCAGAGCCCAAGAGACTAGAGTACAAGGCTACTGGCAAAACACAGAGAGTGCCGCAAAGTCAGGGAAGAATGTGCTGGGCAGATTACCCAATGACATCAAAGGACACTTAAAAGATTTCTATGGGCTACATAATAGACAGCTGTTGTTTTTGTCTGCTCAGCATTCCTTTGCCATCTTCTTTTAATAACCTCTTTATTTTCTAAGGGAAACCAGGCATTTTTGTAGTCTATGCAGCCGAAGAGGGCCAACTCATCCTTTGTCTCCATGGGTGGATATGCAGCTCAGCAAGAGTCTATCAAAATCTCAATGATTGGTTCAGAGGTGGACACATGACTCAGCCTGGACCAATGAGAGTTTTCTCTGGGACTTCGTTCACGTGATTAGGAATGAGATATGCTTTCTTAGAGTTGTTATGATGATATTTAGTGTGAGACTGAGCTTGAATGAGACTGAGAATGAAGTGAACACAGCAGAAAGTGGAGTCTAATGATGGAGAGAGAGAAATTCCTGAAAACATTAGGGCACTTGGATTTAGCCATGTCTGAAGCTAACCCTACCTCTTGGACTTTTTAGTTACGTGAATCTATATCCTTTAATCCTCTCTCCCCCATCAACTTGGTTTAATGTAATTTCTGTTTGGTTACTGTCATGTACACTGATAGTTGAGAAAATGTAAAACAGTCTTTGTGATTAGAAAGAAACAGGATGAGCCAGGCGCGGTGGCTTACGCCTGTAATCTCAGCACTTTGAGAGGCTGAGGTGGATGGATCACTTGAGGTCAGGAGTTCGAGACCAGCCTGGCCAACATGGTGAAACCCTGTCTGTACTAAAAATACAAAAAATTAGCTGGGTGTGGTGGTGAGCACCTTTAGGTCCCAGCTAGCTGGGAGGCTGAGGCAAGAGAATTGCTTGAACCGGGGAGGCAAAGGTTGCAGGGAGTTGAGGTCATGGCACTGCACTCCAGCCTGGGCAACAAGAGCAAAACTCTGTGAAGGAAAGAAAGAAAAAGGAAGGAAGGAAGGAAGGAAGGAAGGAAGGAAGGAAGGAAGGAAGGAAGGAAAGAAGGAAGGAGGGATGGAGGGAGGGAGGGAAGGAAGGAAGGAAGGAAGGGGGGAAGGAAGGAAGGAAGGGCATTATAGAAACAGCGCCCAGTTATTCTTGGGCAAAAATAGAGGCAACACAACCAGAACTTTATTTATAGTCTTACATGTCCATCTCCCAGTGCAAAGGGTGTGGGGGAAATGGATAAGGTAAGATGTTCCTATTACTGAAAGAAGAAGAAGACTATAATGTCACTAGCATCACTGCCACTTAGGAGGGGAATCATAACTGGAAAGTGACAATGTAAGGATACATTTTATTTGAAAGATACAAGTCTAATAGAAAGGGAATATTGTATAGCATTATCCATGAGGAAGGTACTAAGTGGTCTGCCTGTCAGTATGGAGAACTTTGGGGTCAGGGATAGCAAGGACAACCACAGAAACAAGACTCCCCCTAATGCGGGTCCAGAGGAAGCCTGGAGAAGATGCTTTCCTAACACACATTCCCAAGCCACGCAAGAGTTTCATTAGGAATTCCAGTTATGCAGACATAAGCTGGAATTCTTGTTTTGCTAAAGTTTAGAACATCTGATAAATTGTTATCTTACTTTGCTAACAGTTTCTCAGAACACGGAAGTAACAATAGAGTAAGCTATTCTGTTTTCCTTTCTTTTAAAAATCATATTTTCCCCTTGAATATAAAAGAAAGACATTCTTCTGGTAGAAAATTGAATAATATAGTGGTGACACTCATACATCTATTCCTCAAAGATAAGCGATTTGATTTGTACTGTGTGCCAGATGTTGGCTAAGTATTTAATAAATAGGCTCATTTAATCTCCACAGCATTAAGACGTGCATTCTTGTATGATCTTTAGTTTGTGGATAAGAAGACTGAGGTTTAGTAAAGCTAAAAAAAAATTCTCCGAGATCATAGAGCCAAGTCAGTGTTAGAGCCAGGATTTGAACTAAGCCATCTGGGCTCTTAACCACCATACTACATTCTGTATTTGTGCTTCCACTTATATAAATTCCTCATTATAGTGTATATTTATAATTTTGTAGCCTGTTTTTCCCTTTTACTTGATTTTATAATATAGGCATTTTCCCATTTTGTCAAAGACTCTTAAATTTTAAAAATTAAAATATTTATACCTATGTAAAGTAGACTACTCTAAGGGATGCCCATGGACCTGCCACACAGCTTCAATTACCAAGCAGTCTCGTTTCCTCTATCCACTCCCCATTCTTTTATCTAAGGCAAATTGCAGACATTGTATCATTTTATCTGTACACATTTCAATATGAAATTGTAGTTATTCCTTAATATTCCCAGATATCCAATCTGTGCTAGAATTTTCCAGATGTAAACATTATTGTACACGTTATTCTAAATTTAGTTCTGAAGATACTTACGGAAGAATTGGGGGGTGATGTGGAAGGGCTAGAAGCTTTGAGCCGAAGTGACCCTGTCACTTTGGAGTTTGCAATAGCAAAGAAACAGAAAACGATGCCCTGCACAATGAGGAAATCAGATTTCCAAAAGTTCAGTAGAAAGAAAGATAAACAATTCTGCCTAGAACTGCATTGTTCAATGTGGTGACACTAGTCATATGTGGTTATTTACATCAAAACTAATGAAAATTAAATAAAATCTAAAATTCAGTCCCTATATAGCCACATGTGGCTAGTGGCTATCATATTAGATAGTGGAGATATAAGATACTTTATTTTATTTTATTCTGTCTTTTTTTGTGTTACGGAGACAGTCTCATTCTGTTGTCCAGGCTGGAGTGCAGTGACGTGATCATGGTTCAATGCAGCCTCGACCTCCTGGGGCTCAAGCAATCCTCCCACCTCAGCCTCCTGAGTATATGGGACTATAGGCATGCACCACCATGCCAGGCTAATTTTGTTTATTTTTTATAGAGATGAGATCTCACTATGTTGCCCAGGCTGGCCCCAAACTCCTAGACTCAAGCAATTCTCCTGCTTCTTCCTCCCAAAGTGCTAGGATTACAGGCATGAGCCGCCATGCCTGGCTGATATAAGACATTTTCATCATCACAAGAAGTTCCATTGAACGTAGCTGGTCTAGACTTTAAGAAGGAATAGTATTTGCGGGAGGTAGGAGATTCTTAATTTAAAAATGTCTGCATTTGTGATTGTCAAAGGGCTGGAGGACTGCAGCTGCATGCACAGAGGCCTCTGATCAGCTTAGCATTCAAGAGGAGGTAGAGCACACAGCTCAAGTCTCATTGCTTATTTATTGATTTAACTGCTTTAATTGAACAGGCCCCACTTAGCCATGTGCCAACAAGAAGTTGGCTTTATTTTTGTAACTCACTTCCCTTTTGCTAAAAAATCCCTTTTCACACTCAGCAGCGGAAAAACTGAAGTTAGCCCAGTCTTATAAATATCAGCCCCGTCCAGTCATTTCCAGTTTAAAATAGTTTCATTTCGAGTAAACATTTCACACCGTTCAGGTATTTTTATCCTCCGTCACGGTCTGGTTCAGAACCCCACTCCAAGCTTGGGCATCAGAGGACAGCTTTGTCCTTTGCTATCTCTTCTCTTCCTCCTTACAGCCCCTCAATAGCTGCTTCAAGAGGCCCCCAGTGGGAAGTGGGGAAGGGAGAACTCTCCTTTCTCGGCCAGGCCGTGTTTCTCTATCTGACTGGGTCCTCAGTGTTATTTGGTTGGTTGGTCGGCTCTACCTAGGTGATGTCCCAAGTGGGATTCTGCCGTGATGTCATGCTCAGTGTAAGTGGTGGCCCAGGTGATGTGTCTCTGTCCAACGTCCTAAGCCCAGTGGACCTTCAAAGGCTAGTGGCCACGTTTTCAGAGCCGCGGCCACTCTTAACTCGCACCAAGCGATTCCCTTCCTTGCTCAACTGAGGTAACTATCCTGAGCTACCCAACTTTACCTAGTTCCTGGTAGGAACTTCATAGGCCCCCTTCTATGATGTTCCAGAGGATGCGGTATGATACTCATTGTGCCCAGATGTGCCACCTCACAACTGCTCACACAAGCTTCATGCTGGGCTCCGTTGTGAGTTGCCAACTATTAATATGCAATTAAAGAAAATGAGGGAGTATGTACTCCGGGTTTCAGACTCTCTGCTACCTCGTAGGCACTTCCCTTGGAGTTCCCCAGTTTTTGGGGTTTTTTGTTTTTTGAGACGGAGTCTCCCTGTCCCCCAGGCTGAAGTGCAGTGGCGGGATCTCGGCTCACTGCAAGTTCCGCCTCCCAGGTTCAAGCCATTCTCCTCTCTCAGCCTCCCCAGTAGCTGGGACTACAGGCGCCTGCCACCGCGCCCGGCTAATTTTGTTGTATTTTTAGTTGAGACGGGGTTTTACCATGGTCTCTATCTCCTGACCTCGTGATCCGCCCGCCTCGGACTCCCAAAGTGCTGGAATTACAGGCGTGAGCCTCCGCGCCCTGCCTGGAGTTCCCCAATTTTGAGTTACAGGTCAAGGGTCCCCATAGCACCTGACTGAAGATATAATTACTTCGGAAGGAATTTTGTTCCCTCTCAAAGATGAGCCCTCGTCCCTTCTTGTCCTCTCTTCTTTTTCCTTATCTCTCCCTGGTGCTAAAAGCAACTAACCCAGTTTAGATGTGTATTTTGGTATCTATTTTTGACAGGCCAAATTACTCCAAGACTTAGCCACTTGGAACAACTTTGTTTGTTTTTGTTTTTTTTTTTTGAGACGGAGTCTCGCTCTGTCACCCGGGCTGGAGTGCAGTGGCCGGATTTCAGCTCACTGCAAGCTCCGCCTCCCGGGTTTACGCCATTCTCCTGCCTCAGCCTCCCGAGTGGCTGGGACTACAGGCGCCCGCCACCTCGCCCGGCTAGTTTTTTGTATTTTTAGTAGAGACGGGGTTTCACGGTATTAGCCAGGATGGTCTCGATCTCCTGACCTCGTGATCCGCCCGTCTCGGCCTCCCAAAGTGCTGGGATTACAGGCTTGAGCCACCGCGCCCGGCCTGGAACAACTTTTATTATCTCTCACCGATTCTGAGGATCTGGAATCTGGGTGTGGCCAACCTGAGTGGTTCCGGCTCAGGTCTCTTATGTGGTCACAGCCAGGATCTCAGCCGGGACTGCATTATCTGAAGGCTCGACAGAGGCTGGAGAATTCACTTCCAAGATGGCTCACTCACATGGCAGTTGGTGGGAGGCTCCCTTCCTTGCCACATGGACCTCTCCCTAGGGCTGCCTACAACAGGGTAGCTGGCTTCCCCTAGAGTGACTGATCTGAGAGGGAGAAGATGATAAAAGTGGAAGTCAGAGTGGGTTTAGAGTGGGGTTGACTGCATTTTTTAACCTAATTCTGGAGAGAAGCTTCTACTTTTTACAGCTTTTTGGTTTGGGCTTCCTTCTAACATTTCCTTGTAGCCTTATTTTTACCAAATAATTTCCTCCTGATTTAATTTTTTTTCTCTTCTGGGAATTTGAAATCTCAGTACTTACTATTATATCAATTTTTCCGAAGAGTTGAAATCACTTTAATGCCAGAACATGGTAAATTTGCAGCCATTTCAAGCGGCTGGTGGTCTTTTTTATAACATCATTAATGGGTACTATTAAATATTCTGAAAGGTGGGCCAGGCGCGGTGACTCAAGCCTGTAATCCCAGCACTTTGGGAGGCCGAGACGGGTGGATCACGAGGTCAGCAGATCAAGACCATCCTGGCTAACCTGGTGAAACCCCGTCTCTACTAAAAAATACAAAAAACTAGCCGGGTGAGGTGGCAGGCGCCTGTAGTCCCAGCTACTCGGGAGGCTGAGGCAGGAGAATGGCGTAAACCCGGGAGGCGGAGCTTGCAGTGAACTGAGATCCGGCCACTGCACTCCAGCCTGGGCGACATAGCGAGACTCTGTCTCAAAAAAAAAAAATAAAATAAAAATAAATAAATAAATAAATAAATAAATATTCTGAAAGGTGAATGTAAAATATAAAAGGTATGGGGTTTTTTAAAAAAAAAAAAACAATAAACTTTCAAAGAGAAAACAAAACAAACAAACAAACAAACAAAACACAAAAAATCCTAGTCTCATAAGTGACATGCCATCACTTCTGCCATGCTGTGCTGGTCTCACCAACCATCTAGATGCAACATGGAAGGGTTTACACAGGGGGATGGATAACAGGAGGTGGGGATCCTTGAGGGCCAGTGGAGGCTGGTTACCACAAGGAGTTTCACAGATTGTGGCAATCTAACCTGGGAGTAGAGATCCCTTTTAGCTTCGTTGTTTAGAATTTAGCCAAGCTGTTTTCAGTGAGCATGAGATTTTCCGGGGAAGACCCAGAAAGGGTCTGAGTCTTTGCTCTTGCATTTATAGAATTACATTTTCTTTTTGCTATCACACAAGTCATATGTATGAATTGTAGAAAAGGAAAATAATAGAGAAAAGTAAAAAAGCAAAAGGAAGTAATCTTCTGTTTGGTCCACCATTCAAAAGTAAGCTCTGACAACATTTTGGTGTATATTTTTACCGAATTCTCTAAGTTCATTCATGCATTTAGCAATTATTTATTTATTTTTATTTTTATAGAAATGGAGTCTTGTTATGTTGCCCAGGCTAGACTCAAACTCTCGGGCTCAAGTGATCCTCCCAACTCAGCCTCCTGAGTTGCTGGGACTATAAGCATGTTCCACCACACCCGGCATTAACAACTATTTATTGAGCGTCTATTATGTGTCAGTAATGCTACTTCCAAGAACTCACTTAAGGAAATATTCAAGGCCATGGGCAAACATCTATAACCACTTTATCCCAATGCATTTACTCGATAACCTTGGTGTCGTTTTACCTTTGTTTGTAGTTCAGCCTGAAAACTATTTTTCTTTACGGTTCCTGGCTCACAAAATTCTTATCTACATCTAAGATTACATAAATTAATTTTAAGAAGTAGGAATTTAAAATGTTTTTTTTCTTTGCATTACAATCAGAAAATGTATAATTTTGGCTGTTCTATAGCTACACTTTTCTTTCATCATGTTTTTTTCCATTTGTTCCTTTTCTTTGAATATTAGAAGAATTTTTCAAATAGGTCGCTATGCATGAATCTTTATCTAATTTTTTATTTATTTATTTTTTGAGACAAAGTCTTGCTCTGTCACCTAGGCTGGAGTGCAGTGGTGCAATCTTGGCTCACTGAAGCTTCTGCCTCCTGGGTTCCAGTGATTCTCCTGCCTCAGCCCCCTGGGTAGCTGGGATTACAGGAGCACGCCACCACACCCGGCTAATTTTTGTATTTTTTAGTAGAGTCGGGGTTTCACCGTGTTGGCCAGGCTGGTCTCGAACTCTTGACCTCAGGTGATCCGCCCGCCTTGGCCTCCCAAAGTGTTGGGATCACAGGCGTGAGCCACCGTGCCTGGCCGAGTTTTTATCTTTAAAAAACTTTGCCAGGTGCAGTAGTTCATGTCTGTAGTCTCAGCACTTTGAAAGGCCAAGGTGGGCAGATTGCTTGAGCTCAGGAGTTCAAGACCAGCCTGGGCAACATGGTGAAATCTTGTCTACACACACACAACACACACACACAACACACACACACACACACACACACACACACAAACTAGCTGAGTATGGTGTTCCATGCCTGTAGTCCCAGCCATTCAGGAGGCTGAGGAGGGAGGATCTCTTGAGCCCAGGGAGTTGAGGCTACAGTGAGCCATGATAGTGCCACTGCACTCCAGCCTGGGTAACAGAGTGCGAACCTGTCTCAAAAAAATTTTTTTTTAAATCCTTTCCTCAAGGTTTAATTAAATAATTAAAATACACAAAATAATATTTATAACATATGTATAAGGAATAAGCTACCATTATCAGCTTAAAAAATCAAACATTTCCAGCATCTTAGAAGCCTTCTCTTCCTTTCTGGTGATTACTATCCTGAGTTTTGTGCTCATCATCCCCTTGCATTTCTTGATATATATGAACAAACATATGACCTGTGTATCCTTATACAATACCTTGTTTGTTTGTTTGTTTGCTTATTGAGACAGAGTCTTTCTGTGCACCCAGGCTGGAGTGCAGTGATGCGGTCTCAGATCACTACAACCTCCACCTACCGGGTTCAGGTGATTCTCCTGCCTCAGCTCCCAAGTAGCTGGGATTACAGATGCCCGCCACCATGCCCAGCTAATTTTTGTATTTTTAGTAGAGACAGATTTTCACCGTGTTGGCCAGGCTGGTCCCAAACTCCTGACCTCAGGTGATTCACCCGCCACGGCCTCCTAAAGTGCTGGGATTACAGGTGTGAGCCACTGCGCCCGGCCTTCTCTTTTGGATATATGCACAGCAGTGGGATTGCTGGATCATATGGTAGTTCCATTTTTAGCTTTTTGAGAAACCTCCATACTGTTTTCCATAATAGCTGTACTAATTTACATTCCCACCAAAAGTGCATAAACATTCCCTTTTCTCTATGTCCTCATCAGCATTCGTTATTTTTTGTCTTTTTGATAATAGCCATCCTAACTGGAGCGATATGTGATCTTATGGTGGTTTTGACTTGCATTTCCCTGATGATTAGTGATGTTGAGTTATGCAAAGTTTCCCTTTCTGTAAATAACATCAACTTGTATATGCTGTCCTGTGAACTGCCCGCCACCCCAATTATGTTTCTCAGAGTCATCCTTATTGATAGGTGTGGGTGCAGTTAATTCCTTTTTTTTTTTTTTTTTTTTTTTGAGACAGAGTCTCACCTTGTCATCCAGGCTGGACTGCAATGGCATGATCTTGGCTCACTGCAATCTCCACCTCCCGGGTTCAAGCGATTCTCCTGCCTCAGCCTCCTGAGTAACTGGGATTACAGGCCTGCACCACCATGCCCGGCTAATTTTTAGTAGAGATGGGGTTTCTCCACCTTGGTCAGGCTGGTCTTGAACTCCCGACCTCAGGTGATCCACCCGCCTCGGCCTGTAATCTCAGCTACTTAGGAGGCTGAGGCAGAAGAATTGCTTGAACCTGGGAGGCGGAGGTTTCAGTGAGCTGAGATCGCGCCGTTGTACTCCAGCCTGGGCAACAAGAGCGAAACTCTGTCTCAAAAAAACCAAAAACCAAAACAAACAAAAACCATCAAACACTGGGTGAAGGATATGAACAGACATTTTTCAAAAGAAGACATTTATGTGGCCAAGAAACATATGCAAAAAAGCTCATCATCACTGATCATTAGAGAAATACAAATCAAAACCACAATAAGATACCATCTCACATCAGTTAGAATGGTGATCATTAAAACGTCAGGAAGCAACAGATGCTGGAGAGGATCTGGAGAAACAGGAACGCTTTTACACCGTTGGTGGGAGTGTAAATTAGTTCAACCATTGTGGAAGACAGTGAGGTAATTCCTCAAGGATCTAGAACCAGAAATACCATTTGACCCAGCAATCCCATTACTGGGTATATACCCAAAGGATTATAAATCATTCTACTATAAAGACACATGCACATATATATACACATGCACACATACTATAAAGACACATGCACACATATGTTTATTGCAGTACTGTTCGCAATAGCAAAGACTTGGAACCAACCTGAATGCCCATCGATGATAGACTGGATAAAGAAAATGTGGCACATACACACCATGGAATACTATGCAGCCATAAAAAAGGATGAGCTCATGTCCTTTGCAGGGACATGGATGAAGCTGGAAACCATCATTCTCAGCGAGCTAACACAAGAACAGAAAACTAACCACTGCGTGTTCTCACTTGTAAGTGAGAGTTGAACAATGAGAACATATGGACACAGGGAGGGGAACATCACACACTGGTGCCTATTGAGGGATGGGGAGCTATGGGAGGGATAGCATTAGGAGAAATACCTAATGTGATGATGTGTTGATGGGTGCAGCAAACCACCATGGCACGTGTATACCTATGTAACAAACCTGCACGCTCTGCACATGTATCCCAGAATTTAAAGTATAATAATAAAAAAAAAAAGAAGAAGAAGAAAGCTGGGGAATCTGGCTGCGTGCAGTGGCTCATGCCTGTAACCCCAGCACTTTGGGAGGCCGAGGCGAGACGGGCAGATCACCTGAGGTCAGGAGTTCAAAACCAGTCTGGTCAACAGGGTGAAACCCTGCCTCTACAAAAATACAAAAATTAGCTAGGCACAATGGCTGGTTCCTGTAATCTCAGCTACTCGGGAGGCTGAGGCAGGAGAATCGCTTGAACTCGGGAGGCGGAGGTTGCAGTGAACTGAGATCATGCCATTGCACTCCAGCCTGGGAGACAGTCAGGAAAAAAAAACAAAAACGAAAACAAAACAAAACAAACAAAAAACAATCAGCATGGGATGCTAACATTCAACAATATTTGGACCCACTGCCCTAGGGTGTCTGCCTGGGAGTGGAATTGCGTGGTCATAAGGTATGTGCATTTTCAGTTGTAGTGGATATTGTCAAATTGTTTCCTGTAACAAATGTGCAAGAGTTCCACCCTCCCGGCTAACCCGGTGAAACCCCGTCTCTACTAAAAATACAAAAAAAATGAGCCAGGCATGGTGACGGGTGCCTGTAGTTCCAGCTACTCAGGAGCCTGAGGCAGGAGAATGGCTTGAACCCGGTAGAGCTTGCAGCGAGCCCAGATCGCGCCACTGCACTCCAGCCTGGGCGACAGCTCCGTCTCAAGGAAAAGAAGTTCCAGCTGTCTCAGGTCCTCACCAATATAAGGTATTGTCTGATTGTATTTTTTTTTTTTGGCAGTATCAATTCTACCCTTTATGAGAGAATTACGAATTTTAATCTGCTTTTGTTTTTTGTTTCCTTAGAATCCTTCTTTATTACCCTTTTAATGCCACTTTCATTTATCTAAGCCTGCTGCCTTTTCATCTGAGTTTGTTTTCTCCTAATGATTTTTTGTTTCAGAAAGGCCATGGCTTTCTGTGCCCTAGGCAGAAAAGTTTCCTAACATGTTCCCATTGATCTGACAATGGATGGTTTCCAGTGGTTTGTTCTTCCTCTGTGTCCCAATCATGCATTTTTTTCTTTCTGTATTTTTTTATAGATCTCTTGACGGTGTTGTTCTCTTAATTCACTCATGCACAAAATACGATCTGATATTTGTCAACAGGTAGAAGGCGAATTGCCTGTGAATAGTCCCGTGCCTTCTTAGTCCACAGCTGAAGTGAAGTTTGATAAGCACAGATTGAGGTCTACTTCCTTCATTAAAACAGGCTCTCCTTTCCTTTTCGATCCACCCTCTGCGGTGGACCCGCCACCAAAATGCAGATTTTCGTGATAACCCTTACAGGGAAGACCATCACCCTCGAGGCTGAACCCTCGGATATGATATAAAATGTAAAGGCCAAGATCCAGGTTAAGGAAGGAATTCCTCCTGGTCGGCAGAGACCGATCTTTGCTGGCAAGCAACTGGAAGATGGACGTACTTTGACTACAATCTTCAAAAAGAGTCTACTCCTCATTTTGTGTTGAGACTCCGTGGTGCTGCTAAGAAAAGGAAGGAGAAGTCTCACCCCACTCCCAAGAAGAATAAGCACAACAGAAAGAAGGTTAAGCTGGCTGTCCTGAAATATTAAAAGGTGGATGAGAACGGCAAACTTAGTCGCCTTTGTCGGGGGTGCCCTTCCAATGAATGTGGTGTCGAAGCGTTTATAGCAAGCCACTTTGACAGACATCATTGTGGCAAATGTTGTCTGACTTACTGCTTCAACAAACCAGAAGACAAGTCACTGTATGAGTTCATAAAAGACATGAACTGAAAAAACAAAACACAGGCTCACCTGGGATTCTATCGCTCCATGATGCAGCATCTTCTTGCAGCCACAGGTTAAGATCAGAGGTTTTTGGGGGAAAGGTCAGATTCAACTGATTCAGCACCAGCTCTGCCTGCATTAATAGTGGGGGTGGGAGCAAGTTAAAGAACCAGTGGTCTTTTCTGAAAAATAGAGATGATAATAGGGCCCCAGGATTAACTGCACAGAAAGGGCTTAGCGTAACATCTGGCAGATGGCAAACATTTCATAAGTGGTAGCTGTCACCATTATTATTTTATTAGTAGTATATTATTAACATATCGTATGTTTGTGTGTATATTATTGGCACATAGTATTATGACCGTTCACCCCACTGCGTTGTAAGCGACAATGAAAGTAGGGGTTTTTCTCTATTTTGTTCATTTCTTTATCCTCAGCAATTAGAACAGTGCATGACACATGGTAGACATTCAAGAAATATTTGTTGAATGAAGAAAGTTTTGAGAATTTGGAGAGGTTATAGTAGGAATTGCTAACCAATTCAAAATGTGCCATTTTTGAATCAGAAGTTGGCAGTGTTATTTACAACAGTGACCCATTTGAATCAACCCACATGTCAAATATCAGGGATTAGCTGAATAAATTACAGTACTTCATAAGCCGGAAGCTATGTCCCCATTGCAAACCATCTTGTGGAATACATTTTGACAGAGGAAAATATTTACTTACATAGTTGGAATTTTAAAAAGGAGGAGTCATAAAACAATATGTATAGTATCATCTCAAATATATAAAAAATGTATGTATATGTATTAAAAAACATGAAAGTAGTATAACTCTTCATAACAATTGTCTCTGGTGGTGGGATTAAAAGCGATTTTAAATTTGCTTCTTTGAGTTTTCTTTTATTTTCCGAATATGTTTGCAGTAAGCATATATTATTCTTGAAATAAGAAAAAATAACATATATATTTTAACAGACATGTACCAAAGATGAATTAAGTGGCATAAATCCCAGGGATGCAAAACAACCATACAAATCTAGAAAAGTCGGGAAGACTCAAGGATGGTTTAGGTTTCGAGGGAAGTTTTAAAAGACAACAGAATGGATCCTGATTCAGCCAGCATTCTTAGTTGCAGGCAACAGAAATGAACCGGCTAATTTCAGCAGCAAGGGAATCTATTTAGAGACTGCAGGGGTAGCTCACAGAATTGCCAGGAGGGCTGGAGGACCCGTGTCAGCAGCTACCCAGCCAGAAACAATGCCCCAAATCCCACCACACAACTGACCCAGCTTCCACCACTGACTCTGGGTACAGCAGCAATTCTGCTGTCCTGGGAGTCTGGTCTTGCCGCTGCCACAATCCTCACCAAAGATCTTACTCTACTCTAAGGGTATTCCTCCACTCAGCAGCCTCAGCATCACGTGGAAGCGTCTTAGACATGCGCATTCTCACGCCCCTTCCCCGACCTGCTGAATCAGACTCTGGGGTGGAACCCAGGAACCTGCACTTCAACAAGACTTAAAGATGACTGCAATGGGCACCCAGGCTGGAAAAGCACAGCTCCATAATCGCTCATGACTCGTTGCATCATCAGTTATCACTTTGCATCATTCACAGTCCAAGAGGACGCTGGATACGGTGGCTCAAGCCTGTAATCCCAGCACTTTGGGAAGCCAAGGACGGGGGCGGATCACTTGAGGTCAGGAGTTCAAGACCAGCCTGCCCAACGTGGTGAAACCCTGTCTCTACTAAAAATACAAAACTTAGCCAGGCTTTATGGTGGGCGCCTGTAATCCCACTAGTAATCCTCCCTAGGAAGGCTGTAATCCTACTAGTAATCCTTCTAGGGAGGCTGAGGCAGAAGAATTGCTTGAACCCGGGAGTTGGAGATTGCAGTGAGCCGAGATCACGCCCCTGCACTCCAGCCTGGGTGACAGAGCGAGATTCCATCTCAAAAAACAAACAAACCAAAAAAGACAACAACAATAACAAACAAACAAACAATGCAGTCCAAGAGGAATGTGTCTTGATTGACAGATCCTAAGTCATGTGTCTTACCGTCTTGCTGCAAGAGAGACTGGGAAAGAGTATCAGCAATGAAAAGCTTCCAGAGTGAGAGGCAGACGCTGCTTTGTACTGAGACTACGGGGATGAGGGATTCTCAAGACGTAGAGATTGAGCTAAGATGCTGATCCACGAAAAGGAATGACTAGTGGGTCGTAGGAATGACAATTCCAGGGTGTGGAGCAATTAAAGAGACAAGGGTTTTGGCCAAATCATTTCAACAACTGTTTCCAGGCTGATTAAAGAATGTAAACTACAAAGATAACTTTTAAAACTTTTAAGGGAAAATATAGAAGACTACCTTTTTTGTTTTGAGACGGAGTTTCGCTCTTATTGCCCAGGCTGGAGTGCGATGGCACAATCTCGGCTCACTGCAACCTCTGCCTCCCAGGTTCAAGCGATTCTCCTGCAATCAGGCTCCCAAGTAGCTGGGATTATAGACACCTGCTACCACGGCCAGCTTTTTTTTTTTTTTTTTTGTATTTTTAGTAGAGACGGGGTTTCACCATGTTGGGCAGGCTGGTCTTGAACTCCTGACCTCAGGTGAGCCGCTCACCTCAGCCTCCCAAAGTGCTGGGATTACAGGTATGAGCCACCACGCCTGGCCTAGAAGACTATCTTTTTTACACTAAGGTAGTGAAGGATTTCAGAAATCAGCTTCAAAGAGCATAAACTATAAAGGAAAAAAGCTGGTAATTTTGATTATATTAAATATTAAATCTTTATTATGTTAAAAAACACCATAAATAAAGTAAAAAGACAAGCCAAAGTTTAGAGAATATACTTGTGTCCCTTATAGCTAACAAAAGATTAGTGTCTAGAATATTTTTTAAAATTCTATAGATTAATAATAAGAAGAAAAACAACCCAATACAAAAAGTCTGAAGATGTTGTTTTAGTTTTTTGTTGCTGCATAAAAAATTACTCCAAAACGTAAGCATCTCTTTTTTTTTTTTTTTTTTTTTTTTTTGGAGACAGGGTCTTGTTCCGTTGCCCAGGCTGGAGTGAAGTGGCACGATCAAGGCTCACTGCAGCCTTGACCTCCTGGGCTCAAGCCATCCTCCTACCACAGACTTCCGAGCAGCTGGGACTGCAGGTGCATGCCACTATGCCTGGTCAATTTAAAAAGAATGTTTATTTTTTAGAGATGGGATCTCACTATTTTGGCCAGGCTAGTCTTAAACTCCTGGGCTCAAGTGATCCATCCGCCTTGGCCTCCCAAAGTGCTGCGATTATAGGCATGAACCACCGTGCCCAGCCAAAATACAACATCTTTAAACAACTATTTGTTATTTCACAGTGGGTTAGGAATTTGGCAGTACCTTATCTGGGGAGCTCTATGGTCTCTCAAGAGGTTGTTACCCAAGATGTCACTGGGGCTGTGAGTCACCTGTATTTGCATTATTCACTGTATTACATTTATTTTAAAATCAATTATTGCTATAGCATAAGGGCAGCTGGGTTGGCAAGATCTCATGTGAAAATTCTAGGAGTCTTAGCCTTTTATAACCTGTTGATGGGAGTTTAAATTGGTTTCTGGAGGGTAATTTGGTATAAATATAATCACAAGCTTCATAAGAAAACACATCTTTTGACCTAGCAAGCCCATCTCTCAGTTATTAAGAAGTCATCAGACAAGTATATGTAGAAATATGTATAGAATGTTTATCCAAGCATTGTTTATAGTAGCAAAAATGACATAAAGTATGCAAAACCCATAAATAACCCAAATGTCTATCCAGGGGGTGTGAAATATAAAACATGCATTGGAATATTATAATTCCAGTAGAAAAGACTGGAATTATTAAGCATAGAATATATATATAGAGAGAGAATACAGAATATTGTGTAGCATATATATGCAATATAATAAGCATAGAAAATAGTCTGGAAGATTTCAAAATAATATGTTCATAGTAAATATCATTGGAGGTTGGAGGTTGGTAAGAGTTTTCTATTTGTCTTTTGTTTATTTAGAGTTTCTAATTTTCTTTTCTTTTCTTTTCTTTTCTTTATTTTTTGAGACGGAGTCTCACTCTGTCGCCCAGGCTGGAGTGCACTGGCACAATCTTGGCTCACTGCAACCTCCGCCTCCTGGGTTCAAGAGATTCTCTTGCCTCAGCCTCCTGAGTAGCTGGGATTACAGGTATGCACCACCACACGTGGCTTATTTTTGTATTTTTAGTAGGGACAGGGTTTCACCATGTTGGTCAGGCTGGCCTCAAACTCCTGATCTCAGGTGATCCACCTGCCTCAGCCTCCCAAAGTGCTGGGATTACGGGTGTGAGCCACTGCGCTGGTCCCTAGATTTTCTAATTTTCTGCAAAGATTATGTGTTGCTTATATGATGAAGCAGCAATGGGTTTTAAAAAATGAGTTTTAGTTGATAATACATTTAATCTAATCCAGCAATGTATAATGTTGATGCTAAAAAGTGATCATTTATGACGTTAGGAGACTGCAAGAAGTAATGATCCCATTACACTCTTCATATGCTCCTAATGGGAATCACATTTTAAGGGTCCAGAGGAGGGACCCCAGAATGTTGTTGGATTTGAAAACTATGTTCTACAAGTAACTGTTGAGAAATCATGATTATTTATGTTTTTAAAAAGAGATAATTAAGGAAAAGTACTTTGTCTTCAAACGTCCAAATGTTTGTCTTATGAAGACTATTGACAAAGCACTGCTCTAGCAGACAGTCCCAGAATAAACTGCTGAAAATCCCATGGAGGAAGAGTTCATTTTGATATAAGGAAGAACTTTCTAACAACCAGGCACTGTTACGATTGCCATTATGAGTTAAATCTGTTAGGGTTCTTTGGTTGCAAACAATAGAAATAGACTCCAGTTAACATATTCAGGAAAAAAATTGTTCAAGGATAATTTGAATTATCCTATAATTTGGGGCAGCTCATAGAGGGGACTTGGGTTTGGAAAATGACGGAAGCAAAAGACGTCTAGGATTCCAGATAGAAGGAACAAGTAAATGGGATTTTGCTCTTGGCAAAAATTAACCCTGCTTCTCCTCAAAAGGTTTTGACATAACGGCACGCAACATCCAAAGTTAACGGAGGAAGAGCCTGATGAATGAACCTGGCTTGGCTGAGGGAAGGCAGCACTACTTCACTGACAGTCCCTTTAAGATTTTTTTTTTTTTTTTGGAGACGGAGTCTTGCTCTGTTGCCCAGGCTGGAGTACAGTGGTGCAATCTCAGCTCACCGCAACCTCCGCCTCCCAGGTTCAAGCTATTCTCCCACCTCAGCCTCCTGAGTAGCTGGGATTACAGGCACCTGCCACCACGCCTGGCTAATTTTTTGTATTTTTAGTAGAGACAGGGTTTCACCATAGTGGCCAGGCTGGTCTTGAACTCTTGACCTCCTGATTCGCCTGCCTCGGCCTCCCAAAGTGCTGGGATTACAGGCGTGAGCCCCTGCTCCCGGCCCCTTTAAGATCTTATGCAGTGGGGAAGAGATCATTTCAGAGAGAGCAAAAGTGAATGAGAGATCTGCTTCTGTAAGAGAGGAGAATGAATTCTGGAGCCAGAAACAACACGTGCAAACATATCACCACTTCATTCTGCCGGGGGGACCGTTTGCTTCATCACTGAAGGACTTCAGCAGGGGCTGAATGGTCAAGGACTGATAACTCCTTGCCTAGGCTGCTGTGGCGAGATCCCCATGTTGGATTGGTGGGGGTTGTGGGGAAGGAGGTGTGGACTAAATGAGTTCTGTGGTTCCTCACTAACAGTCAGCCCCATATTCCATCTCTGAGTCATACTTAGTGTGTTTTGTGAAAACCAGTGGCAGTTTTCACCCAAGATTAAAGGTGCGTCCCCTGGAACTCCCCAGCGTCGTCTTTGACACCTAATATGGTTCCAGTACCCATGAAATACACAAACCTGCCATGAACTCATCTGTATTTTTATACTCTACCTCTTCTGGGTAATTAGGTCCATCCGTTTGTAAATCCTAGCGACCATTATCATGCAAACGAGTCATTCTATTTCTTAGTCTCCCCTCCTCCCCCCAGTTCTGCTTCTTAACCATTCACAGATGTCCGCTGGTTGTCATTGCTTTGGGACTTCGTGATCAAGTTTATGTTTGCCCTCGAAACTTTACATATTTTAAAACATCATCTTGCTGCTCACTCTCTCCAGCTCAGGTTTATTAGGCTGTGGAATGATCTTTCACGGGAAACAGTGAGCAAATGATTATGGAATGGAGTGTTTTCTTCGCAAAGGAGAGGTTTTCTTTCGCCTGATTATTGCACCACGTAGTCAGAACAAAACTTGGGTGCAAGGAAACAGCCACAGAATAAGGAGCCAAGAGGGAAAAAGAACCGACATTAATATCCCACCGTGTTCTAGGCATTATGCTGGGCGCTGGTGTCCTCAGGACTCCTAGTCATAAACACAGAAAATGACTGAAGGTGATTAAAGCAGAAAAAATCCTCACCCGTTTGAAGGCTATTGGGGTAGTTCATAGATTTCTCAGAAAGGTTTGATAACCAGCTGGAGCAAGTAGGCAGGAACAAAATGGTTCTCTACAGTCAGAGAACAGCAAAAATCACTCCACAGAACCGGTTCAGTAAAAGAAAAAAAGATAGCACTAGAAGTCAAACCGTGCACTCAGTCCAGACCCCTCAGGCCTGGACACTGGATACTGAGGCTGGCACCACTGCCACTCTGGCAGTGAAATTCCACATTACTGTCACTGCTGACACCACCCCGTTCCTCTTTCCTTGCTCCATTTCCCCTGTCTATGCTCATTCAAGGCCGAGGAGCATGTACATATGATTGACTGAGTCTAGGTGACCTGGCCATGCTTCAGCTTCAAGGGAGGCTGGGAGAGGAATAGCCAGGATTTTCCACTCCTCTGGGAGAGGGCTCTGTCTCCCTCACTTGGACAGCCAAAAAAACCACCAAAATTCCATGTTAGCACTTGCCACATTTCCCTAATCCAGCAACCCCATGAGTAGGTATTTCCCCCATTTGACAGATGAGTAAATTAAGGTTTGGTGGGCTGAGTAGTTGGATTAGATCATACAGTGAGTAAGTGACTGAACGATGGCTAAAACTGGTCTCCTTCCTTATTGTTTCATGATGTCTTGTCTATGCCAGGTTCTACGTTCACATCTTAACATAAGAACCTATGAGCTAAGCATTATTATACTCATTTCACAAATGAGGAAATGAGAATTTACCCCAGGTTCTCAGCTCATAAGGCATGGAAAACAGGTGGCATGACATGAGTCAGCCCTTTAACCACTGCACTATATTGCCTCTTCGGGAAAGAGGGATGTTGGGAGAATCTTCTTTAGCAGTCTTTGTCTGAAAGGCCTTGGGGGGCAGGCCAAGTATTTTAGTATGTTCTCACGCTGCTAATGAAGACATACTTAAGACTGGGTAATTTATAAAGGAAAGAGGTTTGATTAACTCACAATTCCACATGGCTGGGGAGGCCTCATAATCATGGCGGAAGGCAAGGAGGAGCAAAGTCACATCTTACACGGTGGCAGGCAAGAGAGAGCTTGTGCAGGGGAACTCCCACTTATAAAACCATCAGATCTTGTGAGACGTATTCACTACCATGAGAACAGTATGGGGGAAACTGACCCCATGATTCAATTATCCCCTGCTGGGTCCCTCCCACAACACATGGGAATTATGGGAGCTAAAATTCCAGATGAGAAGTGGGTGGGGACACAGCCAAACCATCTCATCAAGTGACCACCCAGACACCTCCCTCAGGCAACAGAACACTAATCACTTTGACACCCAAGGTGGGAAGCTTTGAGCATTCTCAACTCCTGGCTCTTCCGCATCAGATACGTTGCAAGCTGTTGTTCTCTCTTTGTGCCCACAGCTACATCTCTGGTCTGGGTTTTATTACTTTATGCCAGTGATCTGCACTATCTTCTCAGTTGATCTCCCTGTCTCCTGTCTTCTCCTTGAGCATAGCCTTGGCAAATGCCTTTGTCTTGTCCCAGGGCTGTGTGACCTAATGAGACATGGTGGCGATGGGAGAGTGGTATCTGCTGGGGGGATGCATCAGAATTTAGTGGTGCCTGGATGTGTTACTGGAATGATCATTTTACAATCATCCAAGAAGAAAGCCAACAGTAAGTGTTATAAAAGGAGCATGGGTATTAGAGGGGTTGATTGTGCTGTGCCTGCAACCTGCCTACCCATCGACTTCCAATTAGGTGAGACAACACACGTTCTTATGGTTTGTAACTGAGTTTCTACTGTTTGCAGCAGAGAGCATTGCCACTGGTAGTCATTTAGCTGAAATACAAATCCAATCATTTTCCTCCTCTGTGGTTTTGTATTGTCTTTGGAATCAAGCTCACATTCCTTAATGTGGTTCACAAAGCTCCCGATGGGCTCATGGTTTACTGGTCAGGCCTGGTTCTCAGTCTCTGCTGTCTACCCTTTTCCCCAACAAACTTCAGGTCATCATCAGACGATCCGGCTTCCTTTTCCCCATACACACCTGCATATCGATGTTCTTTCTTTCCTAGAACATTCTTTTCCTCCTTCTCCATCTACTATACTTCTATTCATCTTTCAAGTTTAGCTCAACTGACAATCATTCCACACATTTTTTCCTAATCCCTCCAGGCAGAATTAAGGAATCTCTTAAGCGTTTCTGAGCCCTTTGTGTCTGTGTTATGGTGGGTGTCTGTGGTATGGTGCTTTCTGCAGCCTCATATACAATCACAGGCCACTTACGTTTCTGCCTCTTGGCTAAAACATGAGCCCCTTAAAGACAATGACTATGTTCCATCCACCTTCTAGCTCTAGTGCCTGTGCCTTGTACAGGACAAAATGATCCTGTAAGTACTAATGAAATGTTCATGAATTCATTCAGATTGTAGGTAACTTCGCATGTGGTTGTTAACTGTTATTTATTTTTATTACAAATAAACAGTATTATTGTCAGTAATAATGTCTTTAGGATTTTGCAGTTCATGAGCTTTTTAATATACACTATCTCAATTAACACAATACTTATTTTAAAATATTAATTAATTAATTAATTAATTTACTTTGAGACAGGGTCCTGCGCTGTTGCCCATTCTGGAGTGCAGTGGCACCATCACAGCTCACTGCAACCTCTGCCTCCCAGGCTCAAGTGATCCTCCCACCTCAGCCTCCCAAGTAGCTGGGACTACAAGTACGTGCCACCAAGCCTGGCTAATTTTTTAATTTTTGTACAGATGAGGTCTCACTATGTTGCCCAGGCTGGTCTCGAAGTCCTAGGCTCAAGCCATTTGCCCACTTTGGCCTCCTAAAGTACTGGGATTACAGGCATGAGCCGTTGTACAATATTTCTATATTCCCACAATATTTCTATAACACCAACGTTGTCCCCACTTCTCAGATGAGGAAACTATGCACCCAGTTAATGTATATATATTTGTTGGATGCCTATAATTTGCATAATACTGGGCAAGAAGCCAGCTGTGAAGGAAGGTTGCAAAGAAGTAAAAACCAGAGTCTCCCTTCTCACAGTGTTTACAATTTACTTGCGGAGATAAGAAATAATGCAGAATATTTCCATTAAAAGAGACAAGAGCATTGCAATATAACAGTGAAGAGATGTTGAAGACAGCAATTTACTACATAATAAAAGAACACAGGCTGGGTGGGGTGGCTCATGCCTGTAACTCCAGCACTTTGGGAGGCTGAGGCGGGCGGATCACGAGGTCAGGAGATCTAGACTACCCTGGCTAACACAGTGAAACCCCATCTCTACTAAAAATACAAAAAATTAGCCGGGCGTGGTGGCAGGCGCCTGTAGTCCCAGCTACTCGGGAGGCTGAGGCAGGAGAATGGTGTAAACCCAGGAGGCGGAGCTTGCAGTGAGCCGAGATTTCGCCACTGCACTCCAGCCTGGGTGACAGAGCAAGACTCTGTCTCAATAAATAAGTAAGTAAGTAAATAAATAAATAAATAAATCAGTAAAAATAAAAATAAAAGAACACAAAACATAAGTACAACAAGAATTAAGATGGAACACAATGGTCTCACAGTGGAGGTCCAAGAAGGGTCTTCCAAAAGAGAGCTCAACTTGGATTTTAAGGATTAGTGGGATTTCACAAAATGAAGAAGTGGGCAAGGCATTCCATGTGAAAAGTGAAGGCTTAACAGAGTGCAACTGCTTCTCTGCTAAGCAAGGAAGAAGATAGGATAGTGAAAGCCCCAAGGAAATGAATGGATTTATTTGTGGCATGGATTGATGGATAGATAGATGGATAAATGGACGGAAAAGTAGATGGATGGATAGATGGGTGGAAAGATAGGTGGATGGGAGGATGAGTAGATGGGTGGATGGATGAACAGAGGAGTAAATTCACAGCATGCAGGGAATGGAGCTCATTTTCCCAAAATTGTCTCCAAACACAGCAGCATGATGACGAATTGTGTTCTCTTCACAGAACAACCTGGTTTAACTTGACCAGATGAAAGAAAGTCATTGTAGAAATCCATAAACACTTGTCGAATTAAGACCTTTGAATGTGGTCAGAGCTACAGAGAGAGGCCAGGGCTTAGGATGCAATCAGGTCAGTGTGGCCTTTCGACATTATGTGTGGGTGTGTTTTCTCACAAACACATGTGAAGAGACACACACAAAACTTCGTTTGAGGTTTTCATTTTCCTTTTTACTGTGTGATGCCAAACTTCTGTTTTGACTGGTTTGTCACTTTCCAACTTTTCATGTGTGGGAGCTCAAAGCCCCATGAGTTGGCATGAATGAGACACTTTGACTCATAATGATGGTGGAGGCAAGTGTTTATGTGACTGGGATAAAAGATGTTATTCAGCTGGTCAGGGAAAAGATCACACTTGATGGGAAAGTGAACTTTATTCCTCAATCCCATTCTTATATCTCATGAAATTGTATCCTGAGTCAACGGTCTTATGTGATCAAGACGGGATGTGAGATGTGAGTTGGTCTTCCTCTAGCTCTTTTTTTTTTGAGATGGAGTCTTGCTCTGTTGCCCCGCTGGAGTGTAGTGGCACAATCTCAGCTCACGACAACCTCCACCTCCCAGGTTCAAGCAATTCTCCCGCCTCAGCCTCCCGAGTAGCTGGGATTATAGGTGCCCACCACCACACCCGGCTAATTTTTTTTTTTTTCTTTTTTTTTGAGACAGAGTTTCGCTCTGTCGCCCATGTTAGAGAGCAGTGGCACGATCTCGGCTCACTGCAAGCTCTGCCTCCCAGGTTCACGTCATTCTCCTGCCTCAGCCTCCCGAGTAGCTGGGGCTACAGGTGCCCACTACCACGCCCGGCTAATTTTTTGTATTTTTAGTAGAGACGGGGTTTCGCCGTGTTAGCCAGGACGGTCTCAATCTCCTGACCTCGTGATCCGCCTGCCTCGGCCTCCCAAAGTGCTGGGATTACAGGCGTGAGCCACCGCGCCCGGCTTCTCGCTTTTAATTTTTAGCAACTAATGAGCCACATTAGCATAATACTTCTGCCTTACTCCGCAATATAACCCATCATCCGTGTTCTCTGACTTTCTGGCTGTGTTGCAGAGCCTGCAGCCATGCATCTGAACATAGAAGCTTTTCCTACAGTTGGGAGTTTCCAGCCTAGACTTTTTCCCAAGACTGGCCTAGTTCTGGTCTAACTCACAATGTTTGGACTCAGCCTAAAATGTGCCAATTTTTAAAAGCTTTTAAAAAATTTCCCAGCCTAAGATGGCTTGCACAATCTTCAGCCTGATGTCTTGTGGTTCTCTGTGAGGGCTTTTCTGGCAGACACTGTCGGTTGCCTACACGACCCAGTTCTGACCCCCTTCTTTCTCTTGCTACCTCTACTTGTGGAAGGACAAAATTCAAGTACAGAATTTCCCAATCTCCCTTGGGCTAGATGTGATCATGTGACCTGACTCAGGCCAATGGAAGAAGAGGAAGTCTACTTGGGGCTTCTGGGAACATGTTTTTTCCTTACATAGGAGATAAGTTGAGATGTTACCTTTCCCTCCTTTTTCCCATGCAGAGGTGATGTCTAGAGGTATAGCAGTCACCCTGTGGCCATGATGTTGCAAGCATGTGGAAGAAAAACCAAAACACTAAGAATGGAAGAGTAGAAAGGTAAAAAGATGCAGGCCGGGCCAGGCATGATAGCTGATACCTGTAATCCCAGTACTTTGGGAGACTGAGGCAGAGGATTGCTTGAGTTCAGGAGTTCGAGGTGAGACTGGATGACATGGTGAGCCCCTGTCTCTACAACAAAATTAAAAAAAAAAAAATTAGCCAGGTATGGTGGCATGTGCCTTTAGTCTGACCTACTCAGGAGGCTGAGGCAGGAGGATTGCCTGAGCCCAGGGGCTCAAGGCTATAGTGAGCTACTTCAGCCTGGGCAACACAGCAGGACCCTGTCTGAAAGAAAGGAAGGAAGGAAGGAAGGAAGGAAGGAAGGAAGGAAGGAAGGAAGGAAAAATAAAAGAGGCCAGGCGCCGTGGCTCACTCCTGTAATCCCAGCACTTTGGGAGGCCGAGGCAGGCAGATCGCCTGAGGTCATGAGTTCGAAACCAGCCTGACCAACATGGAGAAACCCCGTCTCTACTAAAAATACAAAATTACCTGGGCATGGTGGCACATGCCTGTAATCCCAATTACTTGGGAGGCTGAGGCAGGAGAGTCACTTGAACTCAGGAGGCAGAGGTTGCTGTGAGCTGAGATGGCACCATTGCACTCCAGCCTGGGCAACGAGAGTGAAACTGTCTCAAAAAGAAAAAAAAAAAAAAAGCCAAGATGACATAGTTGGGCTGCTCAGGCAAACAGAGACCACTTTCAACAAATGTCCACATCATTTAAACCTTTGTTGTTGAGTTCTCTGATACTTGCAACTGAACACATCCTAACTGGTGTGGTCTGCCAGTGTTTGGCTGAAGGATGCCGTGGGTAACAAGGTAAGAATGTGGATCTGACTTTGGATAGAACCAAGTATGGGAAACCAGAAATGGGGGAATGGGTTGATGAAAGGATTCATCTTGCCATATTCCTACTTGAGTTTTCCTTTTTATTTTTTTGAGACAGGCTTTCACTCCTGTCGCCCATGCTGGAGTGCAGTGGCGCAATCTCGGCTCACTGCAACCTCTGCCTCCTGGGCTCAAGCAATTCTTCTGTCTCAGCCTCTCCCAAGTGGCTGGGATTACAGGCACATGCCACTGTGCCCAACTAATTTTTGTATTTTTTTGTAGAGGTGGGGTTTCGCCGTGTTGCTCAGGTTTGTCTCGAACTCCTGGGCTCAAGTGATCTGCTCACCTTGGCCTTCCAAAGTGCTGGGATTACAGGTGGGAGCCACCACGCCTGACCAAGTTTTCTTAATTTCTTCTACCTTCCATATGACTCTTGGTTTAAGTTTTTGTTTGCTTATTTGTTTGTTTTTGGAGACGAGGTTTGGCTTTGTTGCCCAGGCTGGAGTAGAGTGGCATGATCACAGCTCACTGCAGCCTTGAACTCCTGGGTTCAAGGGATCCTCCCTCCTCAGCCTCTTGGATAGCTGGGACTATATAGGTGTGCACCACCACACATGGCTAATGTTGTTTTTTTTTTTTTGTAGAGACAGGGTCTCTCTATATTGCCCACGCTGGTCTTGAACTCCTGACCTCAAGTAATCCTCCTGCCTCCACCTCCCAAAGTGCTAGGATTACAGATGTGAGCCACCCCACCCGGCCTTGGCTTAAGTTTTAATGCATTAACTCTCTTTATAGGAAATTCAAGATATTGTTGTGGCAAAGATCCCACATATGCCTTTATTAGTAGTGAATTAAAAATGATTCACCCTGGCTGGGCGCAGTGACTCACGCCTGTAATCCCAGCGCTTTGGGAGGCCGAGGCGGGTGGATCACGAGGTCAGGAGATCGAGACCATCCTGGCTAACACAGTGAAACCCCGTCACTAGTAAAAATACAAAAAATTAGCCGGGCGCGGTGGCGGGTGCCTGTAGTCCCAGCTACTCCGGAGGCTGAGGCAGGAGAATGGCGTGAACCCAGGAGGCAGAGTTTGCAGTGAGCCGAGATCGCGCCACTACACTCCAGCCTGGGCGACAGAGCAAGACTCCGTCTCAAAAAAAAAAAAAAAAAAAGGTTCACCCCTAGAATCAAGCTCCATAAAGGCATGGATTTTATGCTGTTTTGTTCAGTTATTTAGCCCCAAATTCCAGAATAGTGCCTAGCACATAGATGTTCATTAAATATTTGTTGAATAAGTGAATTATTGAGACTTTGTCTCAAGAGGCTTTTACTTTGAAAGGCAGAAAGTCTGGCAAATGAAAATCTATGATGCTTCTAATCTGGTCATATTGCTTTGATTGTGGACTGTACTCCACTCTGCCTAAAATCCTTTTTAATGATAGTCTTAAGTTCTGTCATATCAATACATACCTTAAAAATAGTTGAAAAATCACCAGTTTCAGAGAGCAGGTTTAGAAAAAAATGACTGTTCCCTTGTGAAATTCCAGCCATGCTTCTGAAAAGAGGAAGTTCTATTGGGCCTTGAGATTAGTCCGGGAAAGGGAGAGTCTAATTTCGGGATATTTTGAGGACAGAGTCCTGAATAGCCCATGTGGATGGCTTCCTCTGTTTTATTTTAATCATACGCTCAGTGTAATGTGCTTAGTCTTCACCAGTCTGGTCTGAAAGTACCTTTCCAGCCTTCCTCAACCTCCCTCTCTGCACTTCAGTGATGTGCCCGAAACGCCCTTTCCCACTTCTCATCTGACCATCTCCAAGTCAGCCTTCAATCCCCAGCTTGGCCTTTCCCAGCTCTTGCAGGTGGGGATCATTGCTCTAATCCTAGAGCGCCTACAGTCTCTCATTCCTGCCTCTCTGTAGCAGCTTGTCGGGCTGCCTCACCTGCTGAAATTATGTCTTTCCCATCTCTCCCCTCTAGTACACACTGGATTTGCGGTGAATAATGGCGACCGTAGATCACATGTATAGAAAACTCACTTCATGCCAGACACAGTTCCAGGTGCTTTATATGTATTAACTCATCTACTCTTCCCAAGAACCCCGAGGTAGATACGACTGAGAACCCCATTTTACAGAAGAGGATTTAACACATTCTGGAAATATTTATCGAGTCGCTACTGTATGCTTGGCACTGTCTCAGACACTAGGGATGTAATTTTTTGTTGTCTTTTTTTGTTTGTTTGTTTGTTTTTTGAGATAGAGTCTCGCTCTGTCGCCCAGGTTGGAGTGCAGTGGCACAATCTTGGCTCACTGCAATCTCCACCTCTGGGGTTCAAGTGATTCTCGTGCCTCAGCCTCCCGAGTGGCTGGGATTACAGGTGCCCACCACCATGCCTGGCTAATTTTTGTATTTTTAGTAGAGACGGGGGTTTCGCCATGTTGGTCAGGCTAGTCTTGAACTCCTGACCTCAGGTGATGCTGGGATTACAGCTGTGAGCCACCGCGCCCGGCCTAGGGATGTAATGTTGAACAAGACTAGAAGGAGGGTAAAGTCAACAAAGTAAACAGATTGATGAATTGATGTTTATAGAAATTGGGTAGATCTGATGCATCAGAAAGGAACTTTTTAGGTGTGAGGAGTGAGAATGGATCCTCCCACAGGGTGCTACTATTATAATAACCACAGATAAGGGAGGTTGAAGATGAAAGATTCATACCAGGAAACTTCACAAAACCCACTGGGCAGAGATCAATGTTAACCATGAAAGGAAGGACAAAAGCAGGAAGAGCCGAACTGAAAGAGCGACAGGGGTTGGAGAAGCACAAGTCCAAGGTGCAGGGAGAGAAAAGGGAGCTTCAAGAAAAGCCTTACAACACGGCCATGGCAGAAAGAGGAGCTGATGGTAATGAAAGGGATTCTTACAAGTGCCTGGAAAGAGGCTGGCGCTGATCCTACAGGCTGAGTCTTAAAAAGGCTTTGTTCTTCTGTCGGATAAGGAAAGCCATTGTGGTCCCCAGGAAATAAGGAGTTTTGGGGTGCGTGCATATGTGTGAGACTGAGTGGGGAGGGAGGATCCTTGCCCGAAATGCAGAATGATTGTCAGTGTCCACTCTGTTCCTTGCACCTGCCTGAGTGGAGGAGCTGGAACTTCTCCCACAGGGACCTGCGTGAGAAAGCCAGGCCTGGGGGTGGGGATCACAGGAGATGGGCTTGGCCCTGCCTCACGGTACATGACCACCTGTGAGCCAGCCTAACACACGGGATCTGCAGCTGGGCATGGAGCCCCTGCTTTGGGGCCCCAGAGCCAGCCTGGTGCAGGTGTGGAAGTGACAGGGAGGAAGAAAGGGGACTGACTGCAGCACCCAAAACCTGCCCCAAGAGTCTCTGAGTAGGAGAACCAGTGGCCTCCGGACCACAGCTGCCCCGATGGCTCCTAAGGCCGTGTGGATCCTAAGGTCTGACCCAGGTAGCCTCTGGAGAGGGACCAGGGACCCTTTGGGAGGGCTGCAGAGAACACCAGCCCGGGTTTTTCTGCTTTCCTTGCCATCCCTGCTACTAGCGAGGCAGTACAGTGAGGTGCTCCGGAACCCCATCCCCAGGGGGAGAGTCTGGCTCTTCCCTTTCCACAGTGTGGCTTTGGATAAATTTTGACCCCTGTTTCTGCATCTACAAAATGGGCACAATAGTATCTCCCTTACAGGATTGGAGGGGAGTGAAAAGCTTAGGAAGGTGTGGAGAGCACAGTAAGCACTCAATAAACATAAATAGTGGTAGTTATTAGTATTATTTGTGCCTCTGGGGATTGTTTGGTACGGGAAGGGCGCACGCTCTTTGGAATATACGGTTTCCCCTTATCCCTTAGTTTCAGGGACGACCACAAGTTTTTGGTACAGGAAGTCCAGGAGCAAACCTTGAAGTCTCAGGCTTCTTAGTTGCCACTTCCTTCCTCTTTTGTTCTTGGTGGCGGTAAATAACCCTGGGAGGAGGGTTATTTAATAATAACTGCCAGGAGTCGTGCCTGGAAACAGACAAGCCCACTTTGACAGGGCTCTGTAGAAATTAGAAGAGCTGAATGACATTAGTTTGGGTGATCTGGGCGTCTGCTGCCCACCTCCTCCCAGTTTGCACTTTATTACGGGCAGCCATGGCAGTAGTTAGCTGAATCCCCGACCCCATGACACTCTCGCTGCCTTCTAGATTCTGCTCTGCCAGGACGGCCTCCCCACTCCTCACTTATTGTCTGCTCATTGCTCCGTTGGGCTCTCCAGGGAGGCAGGGGTGGGGAGATGATTTGCATAACATCTGAAAATAGAGTTTTGGCAGCTTTTGTCAGATGCCAGGAGTCTTGGGAAGGGCACGGATGCTAAAGAGGAAAAAACAAAAGGAAGTATTTTGGGAATTCCCAGTTTGTTCTTGGCACCAGACAGGAATCCTAGTTCACTAAGAAGATTTTGCTCTGCATTCCCAACCCCTTCAGCCCATCCTTCACCTTTCTCTGAACACATTCCTGAACTTTGTGAATGCCTGGGGCTATTTTGAGTCTGAAGCAAGCCCTTAGGGGTCCTGGTGTTTCCCTTGGGTTGACCTCAGGAGAGAGAGGACGTTTACAGAGCAGGTGAGCTTAGAGTGTGTCTGCATCCTCCATGGAGTATGGTGACAGCGGCCAAAGCCCTCTGGGGACCAGAGCATGAGGGATTCCACTAAACCTTGGCCTGGACATTGTTTCTCGCCTGTATTTATTGGCCTTGACTTTTTTTTTTTTTTTTTTGAGACAGGATCTCACTCTGTCATCCAGGCTGGAGTGCAGTGGCAGGATCACAGCTCACAACAGCTTTGACCTCCCAAGTTCAAGTCAGCCTCTTGAGTAGTTGGGACTACAGGTGCGCACCACCATGCCTGGATAATTTTTTATTTTTTGCAGAGATGGGGGTCTCGCTGTGTTGCGCAGGCTGGTCTCAAACTCCTGGATGCAAGTGATCCTCCTGCCTCAGTCTCCCAAAGTACTTGGATTATGGCACCTAGCTGGCCTTGACTTCTGCTACCTAAGGTTATGCTGGCGGAGCCTGAGGGAATGCTGTTTCTGTGGCTTTGTAGATCTCTTCATTTATATATTTGTTCATTCATTCATTCACTCATTTATTTATTTTACCATAAAACAATCACATGAAAAACGTTTTGTGTGTGTGTGTGCTTGTGTGCACAATGGGGAAGGTGTTTACAGCTTTCATGGGGTTGACAAAGGTGTCCCTGACCCCAAAGAGTAAAACAAGACAAAACAAAAACAAACAAACCAAAAAAACCCCGTCTGTATGGAGGGGTAAGAAGATTGAATTAGCATTTGTTGAGGCCGTTCTATGCCAGGTGCTATACTAAATGTTTTTGTGTGTGTTTTTTTGTTTGTTTGTGTGTTTGTTTTGGAGGGAGTGTAACTTTTAAAAATGAAATAATAAAAAAATCATTGTAGGAAATTTGAAAAAATAATGAGAATAATACAGAAAAAATTAATATGTAATCCAGCCACACAAAGAGCTCTTTAACCATTGTGAATCTGTTATCTTCAAACCATCTTCCTATAAAACTGGACACTTCACACTTCTACAACTCCCTGACACGGTTCTTTTTTTTTTTTTTTTGAGACAGAGTCTCGCTCTGTCACCCAGGCTGGAGTACGGTGGAGCAATCTCAGCTCACTGCAAGCTCCGCCTCCCGGGTTCACGCCATTCTCCTGCCTCAGCCTCCCGAGTAGCTGGGACTACAGGCGCCCACCACCTCGCCTGGCTAATGTTTTGTGTTTTTAGTAGAGACGGGGTTTCACCGTGTTAGCCAGGATGGTCTTGATCTCCTGACCTCATGATCTGCCCGCCTCGGCCTCCCAAAGTGCTGGGATTACAGGCAAGAGCCACTGCGCCTGGCCCCTGACATGGTTCTTATTCCTAAGCCATAGAAGACTGAGGCTGAAGCCGCGTCCCTGGTACCTGGAGGCGTGCAGCCTTAGCTATCAAGGATAGCTTTTAGGGGGTGAGGAATACACTTAGCTACCAGAGTAAGACAAGTTCTAGGATTGAGGAATACAGGACTGAGGTTCACAAAGGAGCAGGAGGGAGTCTTGATGGGGCCCCTCCAGAAAGGTAATAATTCGGCAGGTCTTGAAGAACCAGCCCAAGTTGTTTAACGGTTACAGAGTTTCAGTTTTACACAATGAAAAGAGTTCTGGAGCTGGATGGTGGGTTATTTCAAATAATGAAAGTTCTGGAAATGGAGTCGGTAGATGGGAAAGAGGGAATTACTGAGATACGGCTTGGGTACGGGGGGCACTGATGGGGCAGGAACAGGCACTGCATCTCATAGAAGCTTGATCCCACCTCGAAACTGACACGATTCTGCCACCGTGGAATAGCTGTTAATGCATTTTGGAATTTTTCTCACCACTGTAATTCCCATCATATATTTATTGCTGCCGCTTCTGGAGATATCAACTTTACATAGTATAAAATTGACTTTGGAATTTGCTCAGGAAGAAATTTGGCTTGTACTCGCGGTTTTTTTTTTTTTTTTTTTTTTTTTACGTGGTTGTTTTTAGCCCCACTTATAGCTATCTTTACCACTCTAAATAATACACTTACCCTCTGCTGCCTATGTTTTCCAACTTTAGATGGCATCAGTGAACTTTCTCTTATGGAGGATGAGAAGATCAATGCTGTAACTCATCCTTCACCTCTCTTCCGCCCCCTCCACCCTAACTCTTGACATCTGTCCACGGGATGCTCAGTTTTAGCCTGTCAGAGTTTATAATATTTATATTCTGTTCTGTAACTGAAACCGGGATTTTAAAAAAAATTGTGATAAAAAATACATAACATAAAATGTACTGAATTTGCTGTCTTAACCTTTTTTTTTTTTTAGATGGGGTCTTGCTCTGTTGCCCAGGCTGGAGTGCAATGGTGGGATCTCGGCTCACTGCAACCTCCACCTCCTGGGTTCAAGTGATTCTCCTGCCTCAGCCTCCTAAGTAGCTGGGATTTCAAGCACCTGCTACCATGCCTAGCTAATTTTTGTAGTTTTAGTTGAGGCAGGGTTTCACCATGTTGGCCAGGCTGGTCTCGAACTCCTGAGCTCAAGTGACCACCCGCTTCGGCCTCCTAAAGTTCTGGGATAACAGGCATGAGCCATCATGCCCGTCCACCTTAACGTTTTTTAAAATGTACAGTTCAGTGTTAAGTTTTCACATTGTTGTACAGTCATCACCACAGTCCAGCTCTAGAACTCTTGTAAAACAGAAATCCTGTAACCATTAAACAATTCAGGCCAGGTTCAGTGACTCATGCCTGTAATCCAAGCACTTTGAGAGGCTGAGATGGGAGAATGGAGTGCAATAGTGGGATCATAGCTTACTGTAATCTCGACCTCCCGAGCTCAAATGATCCTCCCATCTCAGCCTCCTGAGTAGCTTGGACCACAGGCATGCACCTCCATGACTGGCTAACTTCTGAGCCCAGGAGTTCAAGACCAGGCTGGGCGACATCGGAACCCCCCCCCCCCCCCCGCCCACCCCATCTCAAAAAAAATTAGCCAGGTATCGTGGTGCATGCCTGTAGTCCCAGCTACTCAGGAGGCTAAAGTAGGAGGATCACTTGACCCGAGAGGTCAAAGCTGTAGTGAGCTATGATTGCATCACTGTACTCCAGCCTGGATGACAAAGCAAGACCATGTTTCAAGAAAACAAACAAAAAATACAAACCCCCCCACAACACTCCATTTCACTCTCCAAGTCCCTGGCAACCACTATTCTTTTTGTCAGTATGATTTTGATTACTCTAAGTACCTTATATAAGTGGAATCACACAGTTTTGCATCTCTGTGTGACAGGTTTATTTCACTTAGCATAATGCCCTCAAGGTTCATCCATGTTGTAGCATATTGCTGAATTTCGTTTCTTTTTAGGCTGAAGAATATTTTGTTGTATAGATATACCATATTTTGCTTATGCATTTATTCCTCAATAGACATCGAATTGCTTTCACCTCTTGGCTATTGTGGAAAATGCTGCTATGAGTGTGATCGTACATCTATCTCTTTGAGCCTCTGCATTCAATCCTTTTGTGCATATACCCAGAAGCAGAATTGCTGGATCATGGCAATTCTATTTTTAAGTTTTGGAGGAATCGTTATACTGCTTTCCGTAGAAACTACATTGTTTTACGTTCTCACCAACAGTGCACAAAGGTTCCAGTTTTCCCACATCCTTGCCAACTCTTGTTAGTTTCTGATTTTTTTTTTTAATAGTTGCCATCTGATGAGTGTAAGCTGATATCTCGTTGTAGTTTTGATTTGCGTTTTCCTAATGATGAGGGATGTTGGCATCTTTTCATTATTAGGGAAATGCAAATCAAAACTACTGTGCTTGTTGGCCATTTGTATATCTTCTTTGGTGAAATGTCTACTCAAGTCCTTTGCCCATTTAAAAATCAGGTTATTTGTTTTATTGTTAATGAGTTGTAGGAGTTCTTTATATATTCTGGATGTTAACCCCTTACCAATTACATGTTTTGCAAATATTTTCTCCCATTATGTAGGTTGCCTTTTCACTCTGTTGATTGTGTTGTGAGATGTACAAAAGTTTTTATTTTTATGTAGTCCAATGTATCTATTTTTACTTTTATTGGCTGGGCTTTTGGTACCATATCCAAGAAATTACTGCCAAATTCAATATCATAAAGCTTTTTCCCTATGTGTTCTAAGAGTTTTATAATTTGGGGCCTTTGATCTATTGAGTTAATTTTGTATATGGTATACAGCAAAGATGCAATTTCATTCTTTTGCATGTGAATATCCAGTTTTCTCAACACTATTTGTTGAAAAAACCACCCTTTCCCTATTAAATGATCTGGTACTGTATTAGTCCATTTTCACACTGCTGTAAAGAATACCTGAGATCAGAGAGTTTATAAAGAAAAGAAGTTTAATTGACTCACAGTTACACATGGCTGGGGAGGCCTCAAAAAACTTTCAATCATGCTGGAAGGGGAGGCATGTTTTACACGGTGGCAGGTGAGAAAGAGTGTGTATGTGAAGGAGGAACTGCCAAACACTTACAAAACTGACTCATTACTCACTACCACGAGAACAGCATGGGGGAAACCACCCCCATGATCCAGTTACCTCCCACCAGATCCCTCTATTGACATGTGGGGATTATAGGGATTACAATTTGAGATGAGATTTGAATGGGGACACAGAACCAAACCATATCAGTACCCTTATTGAAAATTATTGACATTTCTGTGAGGCTTTATTTCTGGGCTCTCTTTTCTAGTCCATCAATCTATATGTCTGTCTTTATACTAATACCATACTCTTTTGATTACTGTAGCTTTGTAGTAAGTTTTGAAATCAGGAAGTATGAGACTTCCAACTCTGTTCTTTTCAAAATTGTTTCAGCTATTTGATGTCCCTCAAGATTCCATATGAATGAAATTAAGTTTTCTATGCCTTGTCTATAGATTGACTCTAAAAAGTGAAAACCAACAAAAGACATTAACTATTTTTCATTGTTGAGCCAAGCAGTGTAATCAGACCTGTAGAGAGGTATACTTGTTTGTTAGGATGGTCCTAATGAAGTACCACAAACTGAGTGGCTTAAACAAGAGAAATAAATTATTTCACAGTTCTGCAGGCCAGAAGCCCAAGATCAAGATGCTGACAGGGTCATCCCTCTCTGGGGCAGGGACTAGGGGAGGATCAGTTCCAGACCTCTCTCCTAGCTTCTGGCTTTTGGCAGCATAAATCCAATCTTCACATGGCATTCTCCCTATGTGCATATCTGTGTCCAAATTTCCCCTTTTTATTAGGACACTAGTCCTATTGGATTAGGGCCCACCCCAATGACCCCAATTAACTTAATGTTAACTTAATTACCTTTGTGAATAACCTATCTCTAAATAAGGTCATATTTTGAGGTCCTGGGGATGAGGACTCCAACGTATCCTTTTTGGGGGACACAATTCGACCCATAACAAGAGGAAATGTAATCCTATCTCACTAACTCTGTTCCATTTGATGGAAAATTCCCAAGTGTCAAAGTCAAATGGACACCCTTTCTTTACACTCCATCAAAATCATGTCATATTTTAGTTTGCTTCATACTTGAATAGAAATGTTCTGGTTCAGATTTTAGTTTCTAATTACATTTCTTTTTCTTTTACATAAATAAACAAATAAAAAACTATTAAGTCTCACCTTACCAATAAGTTCATCCGTCTTCTAAATTATATCATTATGACTAAATGCGGGACCCTGACAATCTAGGTTCAAATTCCGGGTCTGTCAATAGCTCTTTGGGCATGTCACTTAAACTCTATACTTCAGTTTTCCCATATTGTTAGTGGAGTAAGAATAGTATCTAACTCTTCGGAATATTGTGAGGAATGGAATGAGCATACAAGAAGATTTAGAGCAGTACCTGGCACAGAACAAGCACTCTCAACAAATATTCACTATTTACTGTGGCATACTATTTGTTGAAATAAAGCTGCTTTCTCTTAAAAGAGATGTTCTTCTCAGTGCCCCATGAGTCTTTTCGTAGAGCCAACGTTTCTGCCTGCCTTGTTCTTCTTTAAGAGTGTCTTAGCTGTTTTTGTTTGTTTGTTTGTTTTGTTTTGTTTTGAGATAGAGTTTCACTCTGTTGTCCAGGTTGGAGTGCAGTGGTGCGATCTTAGCTCACTGCAACTTCAGCCTCCCTGGTTAAAGCAGTTCTCATGCCTCGGCAAGTAGCTGGGATTACAGGCATCCACCACCGTGCCCGGCTAATTTTTTGTATTTTTAGTAGAGATGGGGTTTCGCCATGTTGCCCAGGGTGGTCTTGAACTCCTGGGCTCAAGCATGACACCGGCCTCAGCCTCCTAAATTGCTGGGATTACAGGCATGAGCCACTGCACCTAGCCAATAGTGCCTTAGCTATTCTTGATCTTTTACTTTTCCTTATAAAATCTGGAATTATCTTTTAAGCTCTGTCAATGAAAAAGAAAGACAGAGACAGACAGAGAAAGGGAGAGATAGAGAGAGACAGAGTGAGAGATGCATACAGAGAGGAAGAGGGAAAGGAAGGAAGAAAGAAAACTCTGTAGAGACTTGACTTTTTATTTAGATTGCACTGAATCAATAAATCAATTTGGGGGGAATTGATACCTTTCTCATAGAGGTCTTATACATGCTTTGTTTGACTTACTGCTAAGAACCTGATCTTTTTTATTTAATTAGAAACAGCATAGTTTTAAAAAATAATTTTCAACCTTTGAAATGATTTGATGCTTGTATATACGAGTACATAGTGAGAGCCCTCTTTTTTTTCGGTTCCAAGAGCCATTTCAGTATACCTCATTGCATTTAGTGTATTTTGATTTTTGAAAACAGCTACCTTGCTAAACCCTCTTATTAATTCTAATATTTTGTATATTGATTCTTTGGAAATTTCTTTGTATACAATCAACAAATAATAATTTTGTTTTTTCCTTGAGTCTTCTAATCGATGAATGTGGTATACCTTTAGGTCTTTTAATCAAATAGTTCTGTGTAGGAAAAAAACCTCTTGCATGGTAAAAGGCATCTTGAAGATAAACTCCAATGATGACCAATGTTTAATTTCTGCATACCAAGGTGGTCTGCAGCCAGGTCTTAAAACAATACCTGTAGCACAGATAACCCATCATAAAGATAGTCACCTAACCTCTCCAGTGGTCATGAGTTGCAGTAAGAAAGTCTGAGATATGACTAGCTGCACCTGTTTTACCATAAAAGTTTGCTATAGAAAAGATATTTTCTGAAGGGTGGGTATGGGTATCCACTATGTCCTGGCCACCAGAGACATCACTTCTGTTCATAAGTCCCCATTAAATATTTCTTCGTGAGAAACTGGATTTGTCAGCCTCTTTCTTTGGCTTCTCAGCTCCCTTGGCCTTTGGGTGTAGGTTTGTATAGACCTGCTCACCTCAGAACACTCTTAATGAGAGTGTTTTATGATTTTTCTCATAGAGGTCTTATACATGCTTTGTTTGACTTACTGCTAAGAACCTGATTCTTTTTATTTAATTAGAAACAGCATAGTTTTAAAAAAATAATTTTCAACCTTTGAAATGATTTGATGCTTGTATATACAAGTACAATTTACTTTTGTATTTTAAGTCAAAAAATTTTTATAGCCAGGCGTGGTAGCTCATATCTGTAATCTCAGCACTTTGGGAGGCCAAGGTAGGAGGATCATCTGAGGCCAGGAGTTTGAGATCAGCCTGGGCAACATAGTGAGAGCTCTGTCTCTACAAAAAAGAAAAAGAAAAAAGAAAACAAAACTAACTAGCCAGGCTTGGTGGTGTGTGCCTGTAGTCCCACCTACTTTGGTGGCTGAGGTGGGAGGATTGCTTGAGCCGGGGAGGTCGAAGCAGCTGTGGGCTGTGGTCGTGCCACTGCACTCCAGCCTGGGTAACAGAGCAAGATCCTGTCTCCAAAAAAAGAAAATTTTAAACCAACAAAAATTATAAACAAACATTTTACTTGGGAATAATTTTAGATTTATGGAAAAGTTGCAAAGATGGTACAGGGAGTTCCTGTATACCCCGGACACAGCCTTCCCTAATGCTAACATCTTATGTAATCATGGTACGTTTGTCAAATGTTTGCACGGTACGTACGTTGCACGGTACGTTTGCAAAGAGATCAACATTAGTACATTACTAACAGGTAAACTCCAGGCTGTATTTGGATTTCACCAGCTTTTCCACTAGTCTTTTTTTTTCTGTTCCAAGAGCCAATTCAGTATACCTCATTGCATTTAGTGTATTTTGATTTTTGAAAACAGCTACCTTGCTAAACCCTCTTATTAATTCTAATATTTTATATATTGATTCTTTGGAAATTTCTTTGTATACAATCAACAAATAATAATTTTGTTTTTTCCTTCCCAATCCTTGTATTTTAAATTTCTTTTTCTGGCTCTATTATATTAGGTAGGACTTCTAGTACCTTGATGAATAGAAATAATGATAGTTGGCATTCATATCTTATTCTTGATCTCAAAGGAAACGCTTTCAACATTTCCTTAATCTGATGTTTTTGTAAAACTTTTGTAGAGACTCTTTATCACATCATGGAAGTCCCCTTTAATTCCCAGTTTAAGAGGAAGCATTTCAAAAAATCATCAATGGCTATGAATTTTATCAAATATATGTTTTCTGCATCTATTGAAATGATCATATGAATTTTCTGCTTTTATCTGCTTATGTACTGTATTAAATAGATTCTGTAATGTTAAATTAAATTTAAAAGACTGGAATAAATCCAACTTTATATCAGGTTATATTATCTTTCTTATATATTGCTGAATTCAGTTTGCTAATATGTTTTTTAGGATTTGTTGCATCAATGTTCATATGTGAAATTGACCTATAATTTTTGTTTTGATATCAAGATAATACTGGCCTCATAAAATAAGCTGGGGCATGACTTTCTTGTCCCCATTCCTCCTCTGGAAAAGTTTGAGTAAAACCAGAATTATTTCTTCCTTAACCAGAATTATTTCTTCCTTAAACGTTTCACTCTTATCAGTGTTTACAGACAAGAAATATAGCAATCCTGGCCAGGCGTTGTGGCCCATGCCTGTAATCCCAGCATTTTGGGAGGCCGAGGAGGGCAGATCACCTGAGGTTGGGAGTTCGAGATCAGCCTGACCAACGTGGAGAAACCCCGTCTCTACTACAAATACAAAATTAGCCAGATGTGGCGGTGCATGCCTGTAATCCCAGCTACTCAGCAGGCTGAGGTAGGAGAATTGCTTGAATCTGGGAGGCGGAGGTTTTGGTGAACTGAGATCGTGCCATTGCACTCCAGCCTGGGCAACAAGAGTGAAACTCTGTCTCAAAAATAAATAAATAAATAAATAAATAAATAAATAAATAAATAAATATTAAATTAAATCTAAAAAAAGAAATATAGCAATCCTGACATGCGTGTTTCACAACCATCCTCACTGCACTGTTTTTTTCCAGAGCCTCAAAGCATCTCCTCATGTATTACACTAGTCATTTACAGTAATAAGTAGAGCACAGACACAGCTTCTCTGCTCTGGGCTCTGTAATGCTGGAAGCAATGGGAATACCGCAGATGATTTACACCAGTCTTCCCTTAAGCCTGGTGGATAACTAGTTTTTGTAAGTTTGCAGGATATGCAATGGGGGGATGACCCCATGTGCTTGCTTTTTTCAGGGGAGGGAGAAGACAGGGGATTATAGAAAGTGAAGGTATAGGGTCCCTAGAACCAGTGCAGCAGCTAAATTCACGTTCCCTCCAAAGCTGTTAGTGGACGTATTGGCTGGGAGCAGAATCAGCATAGTAGTGTGGGTGTGATAACGGGTTCTCCTTGTTCTCCAGTTCTAGGAGTCTCCCTCCATCCCTCTCTTCTCCCTACTGGCTCAGACATGCTCAACCCATTCAGTGATGGGGAGAACAGGATGTGACACTTCCCTGGCATTCTAGGGGAGCTGTCCAGGGCACATTCCAGGAAAGGAAGTGGGAGGTTTCCTTTTCCCTTTTCCTCCACTGAACCCTGGGCATGTTTGCTTCACCGGGGGCGGGTTGAGGCTGTGCCAAGAGAGGAGTAGAAGGAGATAACTCCTGGCCACAATAGACTTCTTCAAGGTTTAGCTAAAAGGTTCCCCAAAGTTTGGTCTCTGGACCCCTTTACACTCTTAAAAATTATTGAAGACCCCAAAGAATTTTCATTTATTTGGGTCCTCTCTGTTGAAATTTACCACACTAGACACTAAAACTGAGAAATTACAAACAATACTAATTCATTAAGATAGCAATACTTAATGCATTACCTTAATATAATCTATTTTTATGAAAATGACTATTTCCCCCCCAAAAATAGTGAGTTGAAAGTAGTATTGTCGTACATTTTTGCAAATCTTTAAAATTTCTGGCTTACTAGAAGTTAGCTGATTCTCAAGTCTGCTTCTATATTGAATCTTTAAGCCTTTTTTATGGCTGAGTAGTATTCCATAGTATATCTGTACCACATTTTCTTTATCCAGTCCACCATAGATGGGCACACAGGTTGATTCCATGTCTTTGCTATTGTGAACAGGGCTGCAATGTACATACAAATGCATGTGTCTTTTTGGTAGAACAATTTCTTTTCCTTTGGGTGTATACCTAGCAATGAGATTGCTGGGCTGAATGGTAGTTCTAAGTTCTTTGATAAATCTCCAAAGTGCTCTGTATTTTTAGTGAGACAAGGTTTTGCCATGTTGGCCAGGCTTGTGTCAAACTCCTGACCTTTTTAAATTGCTGACTCAAGTAAACCTCCCACCTCAGCCTCTAGGTGTGAGACACTGCGCCCTGCCTTGTTGGAGTCTTTAGGGTTTTCTAGGTATAGTATCATATTGTCAGCTAAGGGAGATAATTCGACTCTTCCTTTTCCTATGTAGATGCCTTTTATTTTTTTCTCTTGCCTGATTTCTCCGGCTAGGACTTCTAACTATATTGAATAGGAGTAGTGAGACTGGGCATCCTTGCCTTGTCCTTGTTCTTAAGGGAAATGCTTCCAGCTTTTGCCCATTCAGTATGATGTGGGTTTGTCATAGAAGGCTCTTATTATTTTGAGGTATGTTCCTTTGGTGCCTAGTTTTTTGAGGGTTTTTATTATAAAGGGATGTTGGATTTTATCAAAAACTTTTCCTGCATCTGTTGAGATAATCATATGATTTTTATTTTTAACTCCATTTATGTGATGAATCACATTCATTGATTTGTGTATGTTGGACCAATCTTGCATCTCAGGAATAAAGCCTACTTGATTGTGGAATTAACTTTTTGATGTGCTGCTGGATTCAGTCTGCTAATACTTTGTTGAGGATTTTCGTATCTATGTTCATCAGGGATATTGGCCTGTAAGAGTCTTTTCTCGTTGTGTCTTTGCCAGATTTTGATATCAGGGTGATGCTGACTTCATAGAATGAGTTAGGTAGGAGTCCCTCCTCCTCAAATTTTTGGAATAGTTTCAGTAGAATTAGTACCAGCTCTTCTTTGTAAGTATGGTAGAATTCAGCTGTGAATCCATCTGGTCCAGGGCTTTTTTTATTGGTAGGTTTTTTTTTTTTTTTTTTTTTTTTTTGAGACGGAGTTTCGCTCTATCGCCCAGGCTGGAGTGCAGTGGCCAGATCTCAGCTCACTACAAGCTCTGCCTCCCGGGTTCACGCCATTCTCCTGCCTCAGCCTCCCAAGTAGCTGGGACTACAGGCGCCCGCCACCTTGCCCGGCTAGTTTTTTTTTTTTTGTACTTTTTAGTAGAGACGGGGTTTCACCATATTAACCAGGATGGTCTCGATCTCCTGACCTCGTGATCCGCCCGTCTCGGCCTCCCAAAGTGCTGGGATTACAGGCTTGAGCCACCGCGCCCGGCCTATTGGTAGGTTTTTAAATTGCTGATTCAATTTCAGAACTTGATATTAGTCTGTTCAGAGTTTCAATTTCTTCCTAATTCAATCTTGGGAGGTTGTATGTTTCTAGGAATTTATCCATTTCCTCTAGATTTTCTGGTTTATAGCATAGAGGTGTTCGTTACAGTCTCAGGATTTTATTTTTTTATTTCAATAGTTCTTGGGGGAAAAACAGGATATTTTTTATTTCAATAGTTTTTGGGGAACAGATTTTTTTTGTTACATGGATAAGTTCTTTAGTGATAATTTCTGAGATTTTGGTGCACCTGTCACCTGAGCAGTGCATACTGTACCCAATGTATAGTCTTTAATCTGTCACCACCCTCCCCCTTTCCCCCTAAGTCCCCAAAGTTCATTTTATCATTCTTATGCCTTTGTATCCTCTGAGGATCTTTTGTATTTCTGTGGGATCGGTTGTAATGTCATTTTTGTCATTTCTGATTGTGCTTATTTGGATCTTCTCTCTTTTTTCTTTTTTAATCTACCTAGTTGTCTATCACTCTTGTTTATCCTTTCAAAAAACAAAGTTTTGGTTTCGTTGACCCTTTGTATGGATTTTGGGGTCTCAATTCCTTTAGTTCTGCTCTGATTTTAGTTATTTCTTTGCTTCTGCTAGCTTTGGGGTTAGTTTAATACTGTTCGAATATTCTTCATATTAAGCTAGAGTCTGGGTCCTGTAACTCTTATCCGCTGCTCTGGACCTGTCTTTTAATCTAGATCAGTAGTTCTCCCTGTGTGGTTATAGTACCAGCAGCATCAGCACCTCCTGGGAGCTTGTTAGCAATCCAGATTCTCAGGCCCCACCCCAGAGCTACTGAATCAGAAACTTTGGGGATGGGGTCGGCAGTCTGCATTTTAATAAGCCCTCTTGGTGATTCCGAGACTTGCTGAAGTTTGGGAACCACTGTTCTGTACACAGTTTCTCAAACCCTCTGTGGTAAAGGATCCTCCCACCTCCATCCTTGCTGGCCATGAACTCGGATGTCACCACAGCATTAAATTGCTTTAAAAGTGTCCAAATGGCCAGGTGCGGTGGCTCACCCTGTAATCCCAGCACTTCGGGAGGCCTAGGCGAGTGGATCACCTGAGGTCAGGAGTTCGAGAACAGCCTGACCAACATGGTGAAACCCCGGCTCGACTAAAAATACAAAAAATTAGCCAGGTGTGGTGACACATGCCTGTAATCCTGGCTATTCTGGAGGCTGAGGCAGGAGAATCGCCTGAACCTGGAAGGAGGAGGTTATAGTAAGCTGAGATCGCATCATTGCGCTCCAGCCTGGGCAATAATAGTAAAACTCCATCTCAAAAAAAAAAAAAAAAAAGCATCAAAATTTTCTCAATTTCTTATCCCATGGAAGATCATTAACAAACAGTTCGGGAGATGAGCACTTGTCCCTGGACCACAACTTGAGTGGCAGTGCTCCAGATCTGCACTTCTCAAACTTAATGTGGCCATAAGTCACCTGGGGATCTTGTAAAGGATGCTGTAAGGGATTCACTACATCTGGGAGGGACCTGAAATTTTGTATTTCTAAGTGTCCAGGGGATATTGATGCTGCTAGTCCATGGACCACACTTAGAATAGCAAGCTCTACACTAGAGCAGTGCAGAATACATCTGATATCTTTTCTCATGAGTGTCTATGTAATATTTGAAGCTAATCATCATCCTCCCATTCGCCAAGCTTCTTCTCTAGGCTAAATATGACCAGTTCTCTCAACTCTTCCATGTCCGCGATATTTCCAGATCTGCTCCCCGCACCTTACAGGCTGGCCCTACAGATGGTATCTGTTCTCTGCCCCTAAGCCAATGCCTCTTCTCTTTTCTTATTCTTCCTCCCCACCCTCTCAGCATTTGTAGCTGTTTTGTTCAGTGTTTCCTGGGCTTGCTCCAGCCCTTGGGGGATTTTCAGATGGCTCAGGCTTCTGGGAAGCTCTTGCAGCTGGAGGAAGGAAATTACCCCAGAGCTGGACAGTGGAATGTGCATCTGCCTAACCTGGACTCTTGCCCTGGTGTGCCTCCTGCTCTCACTGATCTCTCAGAGGACCCCTGCCTGCCCCATCCAGAGTCACCTCAATTTGACTCAAGTAACCTGGGCTTTCCTTCCTCCACTCACTCCTTAAAGCATCCTGGGGAACTTAAGGGGAAAGGAGGATAGCATAGAGAGGTAAGAGGGGTTCTTTGTTTGCTCTGGAGAGGGGCTTCTGATGAGGTCAAGACCCTTCTCAAGGATGCCCCATCTCCACTAACCCAATGTTTCTTCTTTCATCTCTCAGGACTGCTCAAAGCCAAGCTCAGTCCCTGAAAGTCAGTCTCGAGCCAAGGCTCTGTTTTCAGAAGGTCTTATAAAATGTCTTTTCTCCCAATGCAATCCCTCCCCTCTCCCCGCTCCCCATGATAGGCCCCGGTGTGTGATGTTCCCCTTCCCGAGTCCAAGTGATCTCATTGTTCAGTTCCCACCTATGAGTGAGAACATGCGGTGTTTGGTTTTCTGTTCTTGCGATAGTTTGCTGAGAATGATGGTTTCCAGCTGCATCCATGTCCCTACAAAGGACACAAACTCATCCTTTTTTATGGCTGCATAGTATTCCATGGTGTATATGTGCCACATTTTCTTAATCCAGTCTGTCACTGATGGACATTTGGGTTGATTCCAAGTCTTTGCTATTGTGAATAGTGCCACAATAAACATACATGTGCATGTGTCTTTATAGCAGCATGATTTATAATCCTTTGGGTATATACCCAGTAATGGGATGGCTGGGTCATATGGTACTTCTAGTTCTAGATCCTTGAGGAATCGCCATACTGTTTTCCATAATGGTTGAACTAGTTTACAGTCCCACCAACAGTGTAAAAGTGTTCCTGTTTCTCCACATCCTCTCCAGCACCTGCTGTTTCCTGACTTTTTAATGATTGCCATTCTAACTGGTGTGAGATGGTATCTCATTGTGGTTTTGATTTGCATTTCTCTGATGGCCAGTGATGTAAATGACGAGTTGATGGGTGCTGACGAGTTGATGGGTGCAGCACACCAACATGGCACAAGTATACATATGTAACAAACCTGCACGTTATGCACATGTACCCTAGAACTTAAAGTATAATAACAATAATAAATAAATAAATAAACATTCCAAATTGAAAAAATAAAAAATAAAAAAATAAAATGTGTTTTCTGGGAAGGCGTGAAGGGATTGAGCCTTCCCAGAAAGGACTGAGTCTCACTCCTTAACATCTCAGCAAGGATTCATCTGTCAAATTAGTGAATAATTTGCCTACCCCAGAGGGCATAAAACTCATAGGTAGATAACTTAAAAAAAGCATACACGGTTTTACAGAGAAATGAAGACTTAAATAGATTAGAAGTTCCATTTCATTCCCCTGAATGTTGGCTTTTCTGACATTTCCATACATTTTCACATGGTGATGATTAGTATGAGTATATTAATGTAGACTTCTTTCATTTAACTTCTTTTAGTATGCATTAATATATACATCTCAAGGCAGTCAAATGTGGTGTGCGCTTTTGCCCTTTAGCAGGTACATAACCCTCCAAGTAATCCTAGAGTAGCATGGCGGTTGTAAACTCAGGCCCCATCACTTACTAGCCTGTCACGCTGGGCAAATTTTTAACCTCTCTGAGCCAAACGTGTAAAAGGAGGATAAAATAAGAATGCACAGCACAAAGGTTTTATGAGAATTAAATAAGCTGAGGCATGCGAAAACTCCTAAAACAGCACCTAGCACCCAATAAGCACCCAATTAACTTTAGCTGCTATGATTATAATTATTACCATAGCATATTCAGGCAGTCATCTGTTTCTAAGCATTTTAGGTTATTTGCAGTTATTTTGTTATTCTAAAAAAGTTGTTGTGAACCTTCGTCCTTTCTGGCAGCCATGTAAGGATTGCCTTATCTACTAGAAGATATTAAGATGATAATGAGAATGCCAAGATAAATGAGAAGAGAATGATTACAATAACCAAAGGGCTCGGAAAGGAAGCATTTGCTAGGGAAGGAAGAGAGCAAGTGAGGCAGGTCAGAATCGAACCAGTCGGGGGCACAGTTGATGCACAAGATGAATTTGGGATATCTTTGAGAGGAAGGCACTTCAAATTCTTGCCATTTATTTCACTACGGTGCTCTCTGTGCTTGGAACAGCTTGATATGGTTTGGCTCTGTGTCCCCACCCAAATCTCATCTTGAATTGTAGCTCCCATAATTCCCACGTGTTGTGGAAGGGACCCGGTGGGAGATAACTGGACCATGGGAGCAGGTTTCCCCAATACTGTTGTCGCGGTGGTGAATAAGTCTCACGAGATCTGATGGTTTTATCAGGCGTTTCCGCTTTTGTGTCTTCATTCTCTCTCTGCCTGCTGCCATCCACGTAAGATTGGACTTGCTCCTCTTTGCCTTCCACCATAATTGTGAGGCTTCCTCAGCCACGTGGAACTGTAAGTTCAATTAAGCCTCTTTCTTTTGTAAATTGCCCACTCTCGGGTATGTCTTTATCAGCAGCATGTAAACAGACTAATACACAGCTCTTGGCACATCACAGGTCCTCTGTCAGCTTCTGGTTGAATGGATGAGTTGTCTGCTAGCTTCAGCAGGAGCCGCCAACCTGCTGTGGGTGGCCCTGGGTCCGGATCCCAGCCGTGTCCAGATTTTTTGAGTCCAGATGTTTTGTCTGGCGCCACCCGAATCTCTCCTTCCTGAGTCATGGGACGAGAAACTCCTGGCTGGGGGCAGTGGCTGTGAGCAATGGCCTCTTTCTCCTCCTGTCAGCAGTGAGAGGCCTCACATGGAATTTGGGTCATGGGGGTGGGGGTGGGGAATGATATTCATTAAGAGAAGTTGGACTCTTAGCAGGAATTGAAGGACGAGAGGTGTCTGCTGGGTCTGAGTGCCCGCTGGTTTAACAGCAAGGGAAGAAAGAGATATAGCCTGCATTTAGAATCTTAGCAGCACTGTCTCTTTCATGGGAAAAGGACAAGTGAGGATAAGTATAGAAGATGGGGAAGTGCCTACTGGCATTCCTAGATAGCTTACTTTGGGGCTGGGGGCATTTGAAGCCATCGTGTGGTTTTGTCTACACAATGATCCAATGGGAAGGCATGACTAGCTGAAATTTAGAAGTGAGAAATAGACTCAGGGCAGTCTAGTGAGCCCTCATCATGGTATTCCTTGTCTCTTTCCACACTGTTTCTTCTGGGAATAGGAACTTGACCTAGTAGTGGGAGGGATAAGAAACAACCCTCTTGACTCTCAATTCACGCAATCTAGGTGGAGCTGCTTCCGCCCAAAGCTTCAGAGGTGGGCTCATGAATCAGACCTGATTCATCAAAGTACCACATCCTCCTACCACCTCCTGACCAGGGGCACGTGATCATGCTAGGCAATTAGAGCCTATGAGAATCAGCCCTAGAGTTTTTGCTGGAACTATCTTCAGGCTCCTAAGATTTTAAGATATAGCTTAGAGGCCTGGCTATTTTGTCATCCTAAAGGGGTCACCTTCTTGGGAACAAAGTTAATTTAGAGGAAAGTAGAACTGAGAGAAAGAAAGAGAGAAGGAATTAAGAAATCGTCTTAAAACCCAGATCTAACCATGAATCCATGGATCGAGTCAGCCTGAAGATTGACTACCCTTGGAATTCTCATTTAGGTGAACCAATATATTTTCCTTCATTTTTTTGTTTTCCTGAAAGACTTGTAGTTGACTTTCTGTTACAGTTGAAAGAATTCTTATCACAGAGTATAGCAGTGAAGTTGAGACTTGGTCAGCATAGTTTACACTTGTCTTTCTGCCTTCCCTCCCTTCCTTGCACTGTGTAGTATGTAAATCCCTAGACCTGAGAAGATTTCTCAATTTGCTACCTTGTATAAGTTTACCTAGTTGGACTTGTGGGTAGTTAGGAGGGGTGGGTGACCCTACATATTCCAATATCTTTTTAAAAAAATTTATTTATTTAGAGACAGAGTCTTGCTCTATCACACAGGCTGGAGTCCAATGGTACAATCTCTGCTCACTGCAACCTCCGCCTCCCAGGTTCAAGTGACTTTCCTGCCTCAGCCTCCCG
>NC_037684.1:66603301-66659993 GCF_003255815.1 Theropithecus gelada
AAAAAAAAAAAAAAAAAAAAAAAAAAAAGAGACCTGAAAGCAATCTTAAAAGCTTGATTTTGGTGAAGGTCAGTGCCAAGTTGAAGTGTGCAATGAAACTGAATACATTACTGTCTACTGAATGGAATTTATGACCTGAAGATATTCACAAATAGCTGTGAGGTAGCACTCTTACCTTGCATGGTCAGCTGGTCCTGCTCTGTAGAAGGGGCTATAAAGCAGTAAAATAGACGGGTAGGGCAGGAGTCCTGTATCAGGCAAGTTGAACCTGTGGAAAACAGATAGCACATCTGTATTAGTCTGTTCCCCCACTGTTACAAAGAACTACCTGAGACAAGGTAATTTATAAAGAGGTTTAGTTAGTTCATGTTTCTACGGGCTGTACAGGGTCTGGGGAAGCCACAGGAAACTTACAATCATGGCAGAAGGCAAGGGGAAGCAGGCAATGTCTTACGTGACTGGAACAGGAGGAAAAGAGAGGAGTGGGAGGTGCTACACATTTTTAAACAACCAGATCTCTTGAGAACTCACTATCACAAGAACAGCAAGGGGGGAAAATCCACCTCCATGATCCAATCACCTCCCATTAGGCCCCGCCTCCAACACTGGCGATTACAATTTGACATGAGATTTGGGCGGGGACACAAATCCAAACCATGTCAACATCCAATTTAGCATAATATGAGGACTGTTTGAGGAACAGACTCTCTACAAAGGTGTGGGCAGGTATGGAAAAACCACAGAGATAGAGTAGAATTCCAGGTCTATTAACAGGGCTTCATTACCTTCCCTAGGCCTGCAAGGAGGTACAAGCTGGGGGTAAGAGGGACTTGGTTATCAGAACCTGGAGACAGAAGGGTTGGGGGGCTGGGATACCTGACATGGAATGGGATTTTGGACTACAGGGAGAGACGGGGAATAAATACTGCTCTCAATGTCCTTCCCTCTGCTCTTCTATCCCAGCTCCTCTTTGGCTAGGCCCACCCAAAGGCCAGGGCAAGGGATCCCACTGATGTCAACCTCTGGGGGGCCTTGAGCATGTTGGAGAAAAGTGGAAAGGGTTTCAAGGGTCAAATGGCACCTTGAGTATCCTGTCGTGGAGTGCACGTCCTGTCCTGTGTTGGGCTAGAGAAAGGGCCAGGGAACCTCGCTTTTGGAATTGCTATGGGCCACCTTCATCCCAGAAACGTTTAGGGTCTGGTCACCTGTTCCTGTGAAGGGCAGGAGGCTATTTGTGTCGGTGTACTGCTTCTCCCCTGGGACCAACACTTCTCTTCCAGCCTGGCAGAGTCTTCTAGGATGAGGAGCATGAGGTTTGGGGAGAGACCCCTTGGCCATGTCATACTCTTTACTGCCAAGGCCATCACTAGGGACCACTCTTTGCCTGTCCAGTGAGTCTTAGCCCTCCATCTCAAGATTCTGTAAGGTCCTTTTCTGTGGATACTCAGTTGGGGAAGTCCTGGTCTGGGAGCCAAAAGACCTGGGATAGATTCTGATGCTATATCTTGAGGGGTTACCAGATCCTATTACTAACCTGGATTTCTGGGATTTCTGTCATTTGCAAAACTAGTGGGCTGTTCCAGATGAACATGATTCCCAGTGACACCTCTGACTCCGAATAGCTAATCCAAGATGTTATGAGTTTCATCTCTAGGTCATTTGTATAATGAAAAGCATGCCTTTCCACAGCCAGGAGGTGGCAGCAAAGCTCTGTTTTGAAGGGGGCGTTGGGCCAGGGTAGGCACTGCTCTCCAACTCCCTAGAGCTGAAAGTTCAGGTTTGGAGGCTGGGTTTTACTCCTGAATAACAACAATAACAGCATTATTATTTTCATTATTGTTAGTAAAATAGAAGCAACAATGCCATCTTCAATTTGGGCAATGCTGCATAGTTGAGGAAACGTTTTTGTGCATTGCATGGGAACCTTTTAACAACTGCATCCTGTAGGTTGGTAATGCCAGGACTTTTAGCCCCATGTTGAGGCTCGGGAACATTTCTTGACTTGCCCAAGGCCCTCTGGAAAGTATTGATAGGAGCCCAAGCTTTCTTGCTTTTGTTCTAGTTCTGTGCACTCCCTGTCTTATGGTGTGGAAGACCCAAGGCAAGGTCCCCTCTACCTCCTTTTCAATTTTGCAAGAGAGTAGGAGGGTCCAGAGGTACCCAGCTCAGCCTGAGGGCTTAAGACTGGTTTCCCGCTGCCAGATGAAATTTGACATATACATGCTGGGAAAGAAAACTCAGCACACAAACCTCAGCTTCACTCTCTTCTCTTTCTTCTAGTCCCCAGAAAAGAGAAAAGATATTTATCTTTAGTTACTTACCATCAGGGAGTAACTGGTATCTCTCTTATTCATTCATTAATTCATTCCTTCAATAATCAGAATTCTGATTAAGTATAAGACACTGTTATGTACTGTGAAGCATATAGGAATATTCTTTCTCTTCTGACTCATAAATCCGGGGGTCAGGAGCTGGGATATGGGAGCCAGGTAAGTGCACAGCTCCTTGGAGGTATCTTAATCCTATAGAGCCCCCACTGAACTGGGAGTTCTTGAGAAGATGGAATTCAGATTTTGTTTTGTTGGCGTGTCAGGGAGAAGTGAATCCACAGGATTTAAAAAATGACCCCCAACTCCGTATGTTAACTTCTCAAACCAGAGAAAACCCCTTAGAGACATGGCCATAAAACCTCAGACTGTTGTCCAACTGAATCCCTGTCTTGTACTCCACCTACCTCCTGGGGCCAGGTCTCAACCCTCTGCATCAGGATAACGGGTTATCAGAGTGCTTACTGTGTGCCCCACTCTAGACCACCTGTGCTTCTTGCATATTCTTATTTACTTCCTAAAACAACCCTATAAACTGTTACACTCTATTTTACATCTGGGGAAACAGAGGCTTAAAGTCATGAAGTAACTTGCCCAGGTTCTCAAAGCTAGTGAGTGGTAGCAGAATTGGGACCCTGACAGGTTGGGACTCAGGATCCTGGCCACCTGTCCTTGCTGAGGGAAAACCCACCAATGTGAGACTGAAGAGCTGCAATCTCGTCTCCTCCTCAAACACTGGGCAAGTCATAACTTGTCTGCATCACCTCCAGAAAATGAGGGTATTATACCTGCTTGGTCTTCTAATAGGCTTGTTGGGAGGATGGAATGGAAAAGAGAAAAATGGGCGTGTGACCACTTAGCATCATACAATGTTGTTCTGTGTGTTTGAAATAATATTATTCTCCCTCCTGACCTTGGATTTTTTTGACTGTGAAGATGAGGCAATTGAAAAGATCATTTCAATGGATTCTTTCAGCAATGATGATGGTGATGGTGATCTTGAGAAGGTGGTGGTGGTGGTGATGATGGTGATGGTGATGATGGTGATCTTAAGAAGATGGTGGTGGTGATGATGACGGTGATCTTGAGATGGTAGTGGTGGTGATGATGATGGTGATGATGGTGCTCTTGAGAGGATAGTGATGGTGATGATGACGATGGTGATGGTGGTGATGGTGATCTTGAGAAGATGGTGATGGTGATGATGATGGTGGTGATGATGGTGGTGATGGTGATTGTATGATCTTGAGAAGGTGGTGGTGGTGATGACGATGATGGTGATGGTGGCAATCTTCAGATGAGGGTGGTGATGATGATGGTGGTGGTGGTGGTGATGGTGATGGTATGATCTTCAGAAGGTGGTGGTGGTGGTGGTGGTGGTGATGATGGTGATGACGGTGATCTTGAGAAGTTGGTGATGGTGATGATGATGGTGATGGTGGTGATGGTGATGGTGGTGGTGATTTTAATAGTGATGAAGGTGATGATGGTGATAGTGATGATGATGGTGATGATGATGGTGATGATGATAGCCATAATAATGGTAGTGGTTAAGTTAGAGGAAGGTGACCTCAGAATCATTTTCTGCTACCACCACTGCTGCCAATCTTCCTCAATTTCCAACCCCATTGTGTCAAAGGCATTTGGGGTGGGCTGGTGATGAGATGAAAAGGAGAATCTAGAAGGCCAGAGAGAAGGAATAATCTAAGATGTTAGAGAATAGTGTACTTATCTCAGTGCCTGGTACATAGTAAGCCAGTACTTACTATCAGGTAATAGAAGCTATGAATTTTTGAAACAGTTTCATTAAGATATAATCATACACCATACAATTTATCAGTTTAAAGTGTAAAATTCAATGGCTTTTAATATATTCACAGTTATACTGCCACCACCACAATCAATTTTAGAACATCCATTATCCCTAAAGAAGCCCTGTCTATGCCTCTTGCTGTCACCCCAACCCCCTCATCCCTCCTGGCAAAGCTATGATTTTTATTGTTATCTATGCCTTACAGAATAAGGAAACTGAGACTAAGCAAGGAGAATAACTTGTCCATGGCCACACAGTTAGTATGTGACAGCACTGGGATTCCATCTAGGTTCGCCAGAACCTAAAGCCTGTGCTTCTGTCCACACAGGTCAGTTTGACCAATGAGGAAATTCAGGTTCAGAGAATATATGTGATCAACACAAGGCCACACAGCTACAGCTATTAAGTGGTCAGAATGAGGTTCACATTTAGTCTTGGCTCCTAATCCACCCATAAGGGTCCTGATTCCATTTTACTGTGCCCCTTCAGGGTAAGCAAACCAACATCATCAGAATGGATGAGATCCTTAAGATCCAAGAGAGAGATGTGAAACTAGCAGTAGTTTTCTTTCCCATTGAGGAGGGAGAATGGTGCCTGGGTCCAGTCTCATCTTGGACTTGGAAAGTTAACATCTCTTTGGACCCAGCTGCTCCCTTTTCCTTTTGGCCCTGAACACCCTGAGGAGGCTCCATGCAGGTGGGGAGGAGTTACCCTAGCTGGAAGGAGGAGCAAGGTGGTACCTGAGCTCCTATCCAACCTTTTCTAAAGCATCTGTCTTCCTAGGAGTAATGAGTTTGACAGTACCTACTACCTTCTCAGATGTTAAGGGGAACTGTGGGTGGGCATGAGAGAATTATATGACAAAGCCTCTAAAAAGGATGGGATGGAAAAGCAGAGTTGTTTGGCAGCCTGCAAGTCTAGGATCTCCAGGGTGTAATTTTCACTCTGCCCTAGACAACTATAGTCAGAGTGCTTAATCCTTCTGGGCCCCAGTGTCCCTATCTGTAAATTCAGAGAGAAAATGGGGAAGTGAATTTGCAAGAATTATGAGCTCCTAGGAGGAAACTGTGCTACGGTTATCTGAAGGGATCTTTATTTTCTTTCCTTCTTTCTCTTCCTTCCTCCCTCCTTCCTCTCCTTCCTTCCTTCCTTCCTTCGGGATGTTTTCAGCTTTATTGAGGTATAATTGACAAAAGGAATTGTATATATTTCAGGTGCACAAATTGATGTTTTAATACATGCATACATTATTAACTATAGATAGGCCTGGTGCTGTAGATCTCCAGAATGTATTCATCTTGTATAACTGAAAATGTGTATCCTTTGACAAACATCTTCCCATTTCCTCCAACTCCCAGCCCCTGGCAACCATTATTCTACTCTTTGCCTCTATGAGTTTGACTATCTTAGATTCCACATTGAAATGAGGTCACGCAGTGTTTGTCTTTCTGTACCTGGCTTATTTCACTTAGCATAATGTCCCCCAAGTTCACCTGTGTTGTCACAAATTGCAGGATTTCCTTCTTTTTTATGGCCCAATAGTATTCCCAATAGTATATGAATATATATTCAAATTTGGATATATATGCACATTTGCATGTATATGCACATTGTGAAGATATATACATATATATGAGATATCTACATATATATACACATATATACACATTTTCTTTATCCATTTATCCATTGATGGACATTTTGGTTCCACATTGTGGCTATTGTGAACAGGGATGCCATAAACATGGAAATGTAGATGTCTCTTCAAGATCCTGATTAATTTCCTTGGGATATATACCCAGCAGTGGGATGGCTGGATCATATATGGTAGTTCCACTTTTAAGTTTTTGAAAAACTACCATTAGGTTGTACCAATCTGCATTCCCACCAACTGTACACAAGAGTTCCCTTTTCTCCACGTCCTCACCAACACTTATCTTTCGTTTTCTGATGATAGCTATTCTGAGAGAGGTAGAGTGACATAGGGTCTTTATTTTTAAATGTTTGTGGAAGCTAGTGATTTACCTGGCCATGGTTTGAATTTCCATGTGTTCTACTTGGAGCAAAGATCCTCCACTTTCACATCCCTTATTTAATATTTACAATAGAGCAGCAAGAATCTAAATATCAGCTTCATGGAAGAGGAATGGACCATGATAATAAACACAGCAGAGCCGGGAATCCGAGTATTTAGGAGAGTTTATTTCTCACACATTTTCCCTCCACTCTCTCTGAGGTGTCCCATGGCAACGAGCATCAGGTGAGCCTCATTCTTCCATCTTCTGTGGGAGAAAAAACAATTGTACATAGGAAATGAGTCAACTAAACGGGAGACTGAACATCACGTTGAAGTGGAGCAGGTGGAAAATCTGGAACTTCAGAGACACATTAAGGAATGGCATTGTTTCCCTTTGCACATTGTAAAAGCAAACCAATCTAGCTACTAGCGACAGGACAAATGCCCTGCAAATCAGGGGCTTCATGGGCAGCATCTGTAGCAACAGGGAGAGACAGGGATGACAGTGTCCTGCCTCACTGCTCATTCTCCCAAGAGCCTGGAACCACAGGAGTCTTTGCTAAAACAGTAGCATTTGGGAGTGTGTGACCAGCAGCAGGAAGGAGAGGATCAACAGTCATCCTCCAGGTTCTCCCTGGGTGGTCCATGGGACTCCCCCGGGGCTTGGGACTTCTTGGGAAGAAGCCATACTCAGGTACTTGCTCCTACCTGGCCCCCTACATCTCGGGTACCTGCTCTTACCTGGTCCCCACATCTCAGGTACCTGCCTTTATCTAGCCTCCCACACTCAGGCTTTCACCTCTTACCTGGCCCCCATATTCAGTGTCTGTTCTTAGCTGGCCTCTACATCTCAGGTACCTGCTCTTACCTGGCCGCCCACGTCTCGGCTCTTGGCCCTTAGCTTGTTGACCTGGGACTCGGCGATGTCCGCCCTCTCCGCGGCCTCCTCTAGCTCGTGCTGGACTCTCCGGCATCTGGACAGCTGCGTGTTGGCCTGCTCCTCCTACACAGGAGACAGAGGGGTTATGAGGCTATAGAGCCCCTCAGTCTGATTATGAGGTGCCCTGTCCCTGAAGGCCTCTGAGGAGTTAAGCAACCAGGGCCTTGGATTCCCCAATGGCAAAGAGGGCAGGTAGGCTTTCTCCAGAGTGTGAGGACAAGGCTCCGAGCTCACAACCATGTGTACTGCCTTGAATCACCTTGCAGGTGCTACTGTCCCTCCTAGGATCTCCAAAAATGTTCCCTTGCACCTCTTCTATATGGTATCTGTTCCACAGAGATCTTTGGGGGAGACCTAAGTCCAGTGCTCTCCCAAGGCATCTGAAGGTATAGAGACCAATGGCCCAAGTCTCCCTCATCCTGTGTCTCTGCCCAGCATCATCTATCTAGGGCCAGGCCACTGTACTGGTCTATTTGGGGGAATGTCAAGGATTCCTGACTAAGGTGTCCTCCTGGGCACCCTGTAGCCTGCCAAACCTGCTGGGACTGTACTCATCCCATGTGCACGAATTGCTCTCAATATTGAACCAGTTCAAATGTGCTTCCCTGAGATTAGGATTGAACCAACCAGGCCGCAGGGAAGGGAGGAAAAAGAGCAATGGGAGAAACTCAGTCATTTGTCCAGGGCAGGCTCCCCTAAATTTTGGTACTTAGAACCGTAGCCCTGTGGGATGCTCTGCATACAATAAGAAGGTTCCAAAGTCAATGAAGTGTGAGAAATGGTATATTCTGGAACCCCGCTTCCACTTTGTAGAGTTGATGACATATGAAACTCTACAACGTCTACACAATCTGAGAAACCCTTCAAGTAAAGCAACCAGTGTAACTTTGTTTAACTGAGATTTTCCCAAACTATTTCTTTTCTGTAAAATAATAAGCTCCTCCTCATGGCAGCCCAACTTCCTGCTATTAACATCCCTCAGAACCAGTGTCCTCAGAAGACACTTTGGGAAACACAGATTTCAGCCCATTCCATTTCTTTCCTGTTGATTTCACCTATTTGATCAAAGGGCGGATCACAAAGGATGGAATGGAGTGGAGGGAGTTGGGAGGGCTGAGGAAGGCTGGAGATGCCTAGGAGGGTGGGCTCTGGTGGGATGGTGGGAATTAGGATGAGGTGCCTCAAGTCAGGTCATGGGAGCAGGAAGGGCTGGGAGGGTAGACTGGGGTGGTTTGAGAGAGTCAGGGTGATCCAATGCCAGCCAGGATAGGCTAACATGCTCTGGGGTGGGTCAGGTAAGTCACGGTGGGCAGGATGAAGGGGATGAAGGGGGTTGGCCAAGTAGGGTGAGGCAAGAGGACACAGAGGTGGTGAAGGTGGGGAAGACTTAACATGGACCAAGAGAGGAAGAGGACAGGTGTCTCTGTGTTTATAACCTGCAAATACAAACTCAGGCCTGAGACTCAGAGGACTTTACCAACCAGGAACCTGCTCCCACTCGGGGATGGCGGGGACACCCAGGCTGCCCCAGGGACTGTCTGTCTGTGAGCACTCCCGGGGACCTCCTGTGCTCACCGCCTCCTCAGCCTGCCTCTTGTAAGACTTCACTTTGGCCTGCAGCTTGTCCACCAGGTCCTGGAGCCTGAGGATATTCTTGCGGTCCTCCTCAGCCTGCAAACAGGGTACACGTGGCAGGGGCCTGCAAACCTATGGCCACTTCTGATGGGGCTTGGTCCATACAGCATTCGCTGAGGAGGTTTTTGGGACCTCTACCTGGTAAGTCATCTCCTTCACTTTGCGTTCGTACTTGTGGGCTCCCTTCAGGGCTTCAGCTCCCCTCTTCTGTTCCACATCAAGCTCATTTTCCAGCTCCCGCACCTGGGTAGGATGAAAAGAACACAGAATTCAAGTCTCCTCTCCCAGGCTTCTCTCATGGACTCATGGGCCAATCATTCTAGCGTGAACTCAAGATCCCCTAGTGGTCGTTAAAAAGTCAGGAAAACAACAGATGCTGGTGAGGATGTGGAGAAATAGGAACACTTTTACACTGTTGGTGGGAGTGTAAATTAGTTCAACCATTGTGGATGACAGTGTGGCGATTCCTCAAGGATGTAGAACTAAAATACCATTTGACACAGCGATCCCATTATTGGATACATTCCCAAAGGATTATAAATCGTTCTATAAAGACACATGAACACATGTGTTTATTGCAGCACTATTCACAATAGCAAAGTCTTGAAACCAACCCAAATGCCCATCAATGATGGACTGGATAAAGAAAATGTGGCACATATACACCATGGAATACTATGCAGCCATAAAAAAGGATGAGTTCATGTCCTTTGCAGGGACATGGATGAAGCTGGAAACCATCATTCTCAGCAAACTAACACAGGAACAGGAAACCAAACACCGCATGTTCTCACTCATAAGTGGGAGTTGAACAATGAGAACACATGGTCACAGTAAGGGGAACATCACACACCGGGACCTGTCGGGGGGCGGGAGGCTAGGGGAGGGATAGCGTTAGAAGTAATACCTAATGTAAATGATGGGTTGATGGGTGCAGCAAACCAAGATGGCACGTTTATACCTAGGTAACAAACCTGCACATTCTGCAGAAATTAAAGTTAAAAAAAAAAAAGATCCCCTAATGGGATTTTTGCCAAGATGTCTCCTCCTAGGGCTCAGGAGCCATATTTTATTTTATTGACAAGTCACCACAAGTCCATGCAGGTGCTTTGAGCAAGTGAGAAGAAGATGCCCTCATTGGGCAGAGGCAGCCTGAGGTGCACAGAGCATAGCTGGTGGGTCAGGCTTTGCACAGATGCACCCTTTTGTGGAGCCAGGTAGTTGGCAAAGGCAGCAAAAGCTAACCTGACCTGTCCTTGCAGTTGAAACCTACCCAGCTGTTCATGGTTGCCCTGATTACAGATCAAGTAAGGCAGCAGGGATCACGAAGAGAACCTGGGCTAGGAGTAATCAAAGCATTCTCCAGGCCCACTTGATAGATCCAAAGCAAGTCAGTTGCCACCACTGAGCATGAGTTTCTGTATATTTAGGATGGAGATAATATTTCCTGCCTAGCCTACCTCAAATGTGGAGATTGAATTAAAGTATGTGAAAGTATGGTTAGAATGACAAAGCACTACACAGGTGTTGTTAATTTCATAGTTGCTTCTGCCTTTCCCGAAGTCTTGAGGGGAAAGGGTAGCCACTGAGGACACAAGTCACCAACTGTGGTCCCAACTCCACAATCCAGAGATTGAAGCCGAGGAGGGGCAGCAGCCAGCTGCATTCTCCACTCCACCGGGAATCACAGTGGCTGCACAGCAGGGACGACTCCAGACTTGGAGACTCACTAGATCAATCTTGAAAACTATCAATGGGACAGGCTTACTCTGGGCACTGTTCCCAAAACCTCCCCACCCTCTACCTCCTGGACCCAGGAAAGTCTTCCATCAGGTTCTACAAAACATTTGTTTTCCTAGGAATTCTTTCTAGGCTTCTGTGAGGTTTATGGAAGTCACATAACTGGGCAGGGGATGGGAGGACAGTCAAGGCACCTCACCATGGGAGGGGGAGGGTGGCCAAGGGCTCCCTGCCAATCCGGGAATCACAGTATGGCAGAAGGTGTCATGAGACCTAATCCTTTTCGCATAGGAGGGATCCATGAGAAGAACAGGCCTAAACTCACTGTGATGGAATAGGACTGGGGACCATTGAAAATAAACATTCAAGAACTTGGGGGGAAGTTCTAACTTCCCTGGTGTTTACTTTTGTTATTCAAAAAGTCTATGGCCTTGTTTTTAGCACCCCCCCCCCCCCAAAAAATCCTTTCACATTTAATGGGACCGTGTGCCTGGGGAGGAAATCCTCGGTGGTTTGCAGGTTTGCATAAAGAATAACAGTATTTGGGGGCCTTCCTGCTGGGAAAAGTTGTCTCCTTCTCTTTCCCTCCTCCTCCTCCTTTCCTCCCACTCTTTCATTTCCTGTCTCCCTGGGACAAGAGACACTCGAACAGCCTCCTCCGCAGAGCCCTCCTCCAAAATGTCAACTGCTAGTACAGCCCATTTTAAAATGATTGAAATAAACCACATGGGTCTAAAAGGAAAAGCAAGGGGGACAGGAAACAAAGGGAACAGTCAGCAAAGAAACGGAACAATAACTGCAGGATACGCTCCCAGATAAAGAAAAAGCAGGATGTCCTGGTGTCGGGCGTTGAACTTTTCTGGTGCATCAACCTAAAGGAAGAAGCCCCGATCGCCCTCTTTGGGGGCTGGAGCAAGAGACATACCTGTGCCAGAACTGCAGCCTGCACTGAGAGATGAGAAAAGCTGGGAAGGGAAGGAAACCTGAGATTGGGAGAAAACGGAAACTGCAGATTTTATGTAGGATGGGCCGTGTTTATCAAAGTGAAACTTGGTCCAAAATGTAAATGCATCAAAATGTGTAATTTTAAAGTATATGTTCATAGCTTTTTCCATGTATGTGTGTGCATCTGAATCTACACAGCAAATGGAATGTGAACATTAACACACATCATGATATTACATTTACTGAGGTGTGAGCATGCCAAAATAGATGTGTGTGTGTGTGTGTGTGTGTGTGTGTGTGTGTGTGTTGGGGCACAGGAACAGATGAAACAGAAAGAGGTGAGAAATGAGGCTCACAGGGAATTTTGCAAGCAGTCCTGAAACTGAATTTGCAATCTATTCAATCAATGGCCTTTTCCCACCATCTCAATTTCTGGACTGTGGTTCTGTCTGAGGCTGTCACTTTCAGAGTAAGAGTCCTCTCAAAAACTCTACCCGGTTCTCCAATTTCTGGATCTGCTTCTTCCCGCCCTTCAGTGCCAGCTGCTCAGCCTCGTCTAGACGGTGCTGCAGGTCCTTCACCGTCTGCTCCAGGTTCTTCTTCATCCGCTCCAGGTGGGCGCTGGTGTCCTGTTCCTTCTTTAGCTCCTCAGCCATCATGGCAGCCTGGTTAAGTTCACAGGACACATCAGAGGCCCCGTCCGCCCATCCCTACCTGGAGCTTGCAGAAGAGGAGAATGTTGGGATCGTGGTGCTGAGCCTCCCCTGTCTGACTCCAGCCAGTCTTTGCTGTTTCCTCAGCCTCCCCTCCCACTTTGCCGCTGCTGAGACTGTACCTCATTCCATCTGTCTGGGAAGCCACCACTAACCGATTGTGGTCATAAAAGATGAAACATACTTGCCACGCCCTGGCTCAGAGGCCCCCCTTTCTCAGTTCCAAACCCCATCTCTGAAAAGGAAGAACAGAGCTCACATCCGTGATGGCCTTCTTGGCCTTCTCCTCTGCGTTCCTGGACTCCTGGATTGAGTTCTCCACCTCTGCCTGGCACTGAGCTATGTCAGCCTCCAGTTTTTTCTTGGTATTTATCAGGCTCGTGTTCTACAAGAAGAATTAGATATCAGGGGTGTGGGTTCTATCTGGGCACTTAAAGAAATTGGAAGGGGGAGGGTTGGGCGGGGAAGGAAGTAAATCGTGATCCTGTTCCATTTCTTATTTTTCACATGGATGACCTGCTGGGTACAGTACTGTACATTATTCTTTCTTTCTTTATTCTTTTTTTTTTTTTTTTTTTTGAGACAGAGTCTCGTTCTGCCACCCAGGCTGGAGTGCGGTGGCCGGATCTCGGCTCACTGCAAGCTCCGCCTCCCGGGTTCACACCGTTCTCCTGCCTCAGCCTCCCCAGTAGCTGGGACTACAGGCATCCGCCACCACGCCCAGCTAATTTTTTGTGTTTTTAGTAGAGACGGGGTTTCACCGTGTTGGCCAGGATGGTCTCAATCTCCTGACCTTGTGATCCGCCCACCTTGGCCTCCCAAGTACTGGGATCTTTCTTTATTCCTAACTGAACAGAAAGTCCTGTTTCTGTTCAGTTAACAGACCCAAGAATTGTACATCAAAGAATTGAGTAAATGATAAAAGTAGAATTTCAAATATTTGAGGATGGATAGATTATTCAGTAAAAGGTGTTAGAGCAAGGAAATGATTGATAGACATACTATATAAAATGAAAAATAATTCAAATAATCAAGATATGCCATAAATAGAATTGTAAGGGTGATGACAAACTGGAAAACATTTGCAATGTATATTACAGAAGAAAATAGTCCCTTTCTTAACATATAAATAAGGCAAATCAATTTAAATAAAGGGCAAAAAGTACAAATGGGTAAAACATACTAGAAGAAGTACAAACGGCCAAGAAAAGTGATAAAATGTTCCACCTCATTAGCAATAAAAACATACTAAAAACTCAGTGAGGTATGCTTCAGCAATAAAATTGGTGAAGATTTTTAAAATAAGAGCTAGAATATTCGAGAATTTATAGAAGAGAACTCTCACACGTTTTCCCAGAGGAAATAAAAATTGAGACAACCTTATTAAAGAACAATTTACAATATATTACAAATATCTTTGCTGTTTGGAACCTGAAATTTCATTTTTAGAAATTTATTTACTTCTAGACATATTAAGTGATAGTAATCATGGAAGTATATGAAAATTTAGTTACGAGGAAGTTCATCAGAACAGCCTTTCTAAAAGTAAAATTTTTATTGAGAACAATATAAAATAACCACAGAAGACTGATGAAATGAAAGTGCAATAATATACAGGTAGAATAGCCTACTTTTCTGTCATTAAAAATCATATTACAGAACACTATTTAAAGATGTCGAGGCTGGGCACAGTGGCTCACGCCTGTAATCCCAGCACTTTGGGAGGCTGAGGCTGGCGGATCACCTGAAGTCAGGAGATCAAGACAATCCTGGCCAACATGGTGAAACCCCGTATCTACACAAATACAAAAATTAGTTGGGTGTGCTGATGTGCACCTGTAATCCTCAGGAGGCTGAGGCAGGAGAATCGCTTTAACCCAGGAGGTGGAGATTGCAGTGAACCGAGATCTCACCACTGCATTCCAGCCTGGTGACAGAACGAGACTCTGTCTCAAAAAAAAACCAAAAAAACCCAAAAAAACTCAAAATATGTTCATGATTGTTAAATGAAAAAAAGAGATTGCTAAAGATTGCTCATATTTTTACTATATGTATATGCATTTATTTTTAATTAAAACTTTTGTTTTTTTGTAGAGACACAGTTTTGCCATGTTGCCCACGCTGGTCTCAAACTCCGGAGGTCAAACAATCCCAAAGTCCTGGGATTAGAGGCAAAAACATAATATTTATATAATTCACAAGGGGCCTAAGAATGAGAGACCCTAGAATGTTAATAATATGCTTGACTTTTTTCTTCCATGTATTTGCTTGTTTTTTCTATTTTTTTAAACAAAGGAGTTTTAAAAACGTTTATAAAAATAATTATTTTGTGTTTTGTGTGTGTGTGTGTGTATGTGTTGTTGTTGTTGTTGTTGTTTGTTTCGGCAGGGTCTCCCTCTGTTGCCCAGGCTGGATAGAGTGCAGCGGTGAGATCATAGTTCATTGCAGCCTCAACTCCTGGGCTAAAGCGAACCTCCCACCTTGGCCTCCCAATGTGCTGGGATTATAGGTGTGGCACTGAGGCGGGTCAAAAATAATTATTTTGAAATAAAATCTTAATATTCTAAGGTTTCCTCTTAAATAGTACTTCCAGGCGCCTTACACAATAATTAATCCTTCTTGCTCTGATTTCCCTACAACGTGTAAGATGTTTAATGTTTGGATCAGAAAAGGCTCAGAAATCTGTCAATCAAGAGTCAGTTATTCCAAGAAGCAAGCTTAAAGAAAATTGGTCTTGACCACTAGTCTGGGAGAAACCGGGTGCTCCTTCCCACGGCGTGGGCCCTGAGCCGAGGGATAGCGGAAGCAGCTAGGGGTGCAGGAGGCGCTAGCTGCCCCAGGGTGGCTTTTCAGCGGAGGAGTGAGGGCCGACGCACCTGGGAGTGCAGGAGCTGCACGCGGTCGCTGGCGTCCAGCAGCTCCTGCTCCGACAGCCTGCGGGTCCGCTCGGTTTGCTCCAGGGCCACCTTCATTTCCTCCAGCTCCTCCAGCAGGAGGCCATTCCTGCGCTCCACGATGGCCAGCTGCTCCTTGAGGTCCTCATTGCTCCTCAGGGCGTCGTCCAGGTGCAGCTGGGAGTCCTGCAGGGGAGACCCGGAGTGAGGCCAGAGCTGCCCGGCAGGCTGCAGCCCGTCCAGGTACGCAGAGGCGGCCACCGTGCTCACCTTGAGCTGGCCCTGGACCGTGCGCAGGTGCTTCTGGGTCTCTGCCACCTGGCGGTTGGAGTGGCCCAGCTGAATCTCCATCTCATTGAGATCTCCCTCCATCTTCTTCTTCACTCTCAGGGCGTCGTTCCGGCTGCGGATTTCAGCATCCAGCACGCTCTGCATGGCCTCCGTTGCCCGCTGGCTGTTTCTTTTTAGCTGCTCGATTTCTTCATCCTTCTCAATGACCTTGCGGTCTAGCTCGGATTTCACCTGGCTTAACTCTAGCTGGACGCGCAAGATCTTGCTCTCCTCGTGTTCCAAGGAACCCTGACGAAAGCAAAGGAGTGACTGGGAGTACTGTGGGCAGCCACCTTCATGAATGGGTATTTTCATCCCCATACAATCAAATGGGTATTCTTTTTTTAAAAAAAATTAAATTAAAAAAAATTTTTTTTTGGTAGAGACAGAGTCTGGCTATGTTGCCCAGGCTGGTCCTGAACTCCTGGGCTCAAGTGATCCTCCTTCCTTGGCCTCCTAAAGTGTTGGGATTACAGGTGGTGTGAGCCATGGTGCCCAGCCCAAATAGGTTTTTTTTTTTTTTTTTGACAGAGTCTCTGTTGCCCAGGCTGGAGTGCAGTGGCACAATCTCGGCTTACTGCAACCTCCACCCCCTGGGTTCAAGCGATTCTCCTGCCTCAGCCTCCAGAGTAGTTGGGATTACAGGTGCCCGCCACTGTGCCTGGCTAATTTTTGTATTTTTAAAGACAGGATTTCACCATGTTGCCTAGGCTGGTCTTGAACTCCTGACCTTCCAGGTGATCAGCCTGCCTTGTCCTCCCAAAGTACTAGGATTACAGTTGTGAGCCACCATGCCCAGCTGCAAGTAGGTATTCTTTTACTGATTTTATAGATGAAGAGAACAATACTCAGAGAGGTCCGAGTATTTGACTTGCTCCCAAATATCCCTAATAGTGATGAAACTGGGACTAAAACTTTGCATCCCTCGTGAACAAATTTCTTATGACTTGAGATAGAGTATCCTTCTTAATTAGTGAAAATTTTACTGAAGGTGTCTATTTTAATAATAACCATAAATCGAGAGTCATCCTATTCTCCAAAATCACAGGGCAATTGCTCTCCTGTTATCCTGTGTTGGTTTGTATTTCCCTAGAAACCACCAGTCATCCTGGCCACCGCCGATTACTGCACCAGGAGACTCTGGGTGTGTTTTGATTGTACAGGATTCTTGCTAGCCAAAGATGATTGTCTGTGCCTCTGTGTGAAACATAACTGAGAGATGCTGCGCGGCTCTCAGGATGTTAGGTGATTGATTTTCTGCTTCCTGAGAGGAAGACATTGAAGACATAATGAACACATTAATTTATTTTCAAAAGGGGAACTGTGCCAGAGGACACCCAGGAGATAAAGTAGCAGTCCGTGGATATTTCAGCCCCTGGGATGGCTGAACGTTTCTCCCATTGGAAACTCAGGGCCTCCTGGCAGGAAGGGCCCCATGGGGTGGTGATGGGCAGCCTCTTTCAGTTCCTGGTCCTCCTGAATTTCCGAATGTCATATCCCAGACACTTACCTCTACTTCTTCTAAGGCGACTTGCAGATCTGACTTTTCCTGCTCCACTAGCTTCTTGGTCTTTTCCACTTCCTGAAGATTCTTACCAGTTTCTGCAATCTGCTCAGTTAAGTCGGAAATCTCTTCTGCAAAGGACAGGCTCGATTTAGGCTGTTTCAACAGGCTCCAGCTTATGGCATAGGCATTTGCCAGGCAATTCAGGAATGGGCGATTCATTCGTGGCGTTTATATAGGAGAGAATACAGGGTAGCTGTTCGGATGAGGTGTTGGCAAGACAGGGATGCGTTACCTCACCTGCACTAGGCAGACAGGAACCACAAGTGAAGAATAGAAACTTAAAACTTCAAAAGTACTGTATACAAAACGGTCATAGAGCAGACCAGAGAAAACAATTGTGGGGAAAAGGCGTAGAATCATAGTCTGCAGAACCAGAAGGGGCTTTGGAAAGTGCTGGGTGTGGTCTTCAGACTTTGTAGATTGGAAGTCTGAGGTCTTAAGGGATTCAGTGGCATACCCAAGAATACAGAGCCACTTAGAGACAGAATCACTGAAGGGTCTTCTCTAACAGAGCAGTGGGCTCAGCAACCCATTGTGCCTTCGGTTCTCGAAAATGAGACTTAGCTCCTGCTGTGCCTTACATTAAAAAGGTTTGGACCTTGGGGCAAACTGAATAATGTGAAGCATGATGGCTGAGGATTGTGTGGGGCAGTGGGAAGAAGGCGTCTGCAGATGGCTGTGACCAAATGGGGAAGGGGTTGGCAGGAGGAGACGGGGACGTAGCACACACCGGTGGTGGAGAGAGCTCACCTTGCAGATTTTTGTTCTCCCGCCTCAGTGTCTCTAACTGGTCCACCACCTCCTCGTAGGCGTTCCTCATCTTGAAGAGTTCGGTGCTGAGTGACCTGGACTCCTTCTGAGCAGCTTCCAACTCAGCCTGGCTTTCGTCCAGCTTTTGCTTCCACTCTCCGAGGACCTGGGAGATGACAAAAGGACATAGGAGAAGCAAAAAGCAGGGGTGACTCAGAAGAGTTCCTGCAAACAAGGGCTGTCAGTAACGCCAACGTTTTGCTCTTCCATCCTTAGGGACTGAAGAAAGAGGAGAGCACTGTTCTAGATCCGGGACCCCAAACTGTGATATTCCTGCAGGCCCTCTGCTGCGTTCTCACAGACATTACGATCTCAATGGAACTGAATTAGCTTTAACTGAAAACAAAATTGCCTTTGGAGGGACTGTCACAGTAGTCAAGAGACACCTCAAGTCCTCCAAACTGGGAAATGATGCTCCAACTGGGGGCCTTGTAGGATGTGCAGGTATCTCACACATCTAAGTGTGAAACTGTTGTTTTCACCACTGCCACTGTAAAACATTTGACCCTTTTCCAAATTCAGGTATATTCATGTAAATAGCATTTCCTCAACTTGAATCATCCCCATGCCTTCTTCACAGAGAAAGTGGCTGGGGAAGGACCTTGTCAAAGTTCCTCTGCTTCTTGTCCAGGGTGGCACAGGCGGTGTGGGAGCGCTCCAGATCCAGCATCAGATCATCCACCTCTCCCTGCAGCCTCTGCTTGGTTTTCTCCAAGGATGCGCACTTGGAGTTCGCCGTCTCCGTGTTCTCCTCTGCTTCCTGGAGCCTCTGGGCCAGTTTTTTCCTATGAAAACCAGATTTTTTTTTTCCCCCCTTGGCAAAGGTGGAATATTTCAGAAGGTAACTGTCAGATGGGAAGGGAAATGAATAGCATGGAAGGGATTGATGTTTGATGAGACCAAGACCTAGGATTTGGTGAGTGGAGAGGATCCAAGTGTCACCGGGAGAGTCTCAAAATGCTTGGTGGCAAAGCAGGTCCCTAAGGAGCCCCCCCAGGGAGCTAGGGGGAATGGACAGTTCCCGAGAAGAAGGACAGGGAGACCCGCAGAGGGTGGGGGGCACAATCTGAATGTTTCAGGAACCACAAAGGCATGGGCAGGAAAGAGACAATCTCTCAAGATACGAAGACTCCTGGTCTCTTGGCTTGTGCCCTCAGGCTCCCCCTGCTATTGCCACCCTGGAGTCCCTACTTGGCCTCCTCCAGCTCCTCTGTGCGCTGGATGGCGTCCGTCTCGTATTTGGTCCTCCACTGAGCAACCTCACTGTTGGCCTTGGACAGCGCCCTCTGCAGCTCGGCCTTGGCTTCCTGCTCCTCCTCATACTGTTCCCGCAGCAGGTCACAGTCGTGGCGGGAGGACTGCAGGGCGTGTGCCAGGGCGTTCTTGGCCTGGGAATGACAGTGGTGACAAATTGCAAAAACATTTGACCCTTTTCCAAGTTCAGGTATTTTCATTTAAATAGCTTTTCCCCAGCTTGAATTATCCCTATGCTGTTTTCACCAAATTTGCCATATCAGCATATCGCCTGGTTTATTTAATTTTTTCAAGTGGGCTCCTTAATTATATTTAAATATATTTAACAAAAGAGTGAACTGTTACAGGACAGTAAGTGGAAAACCACTGACATTTGCCATAAACAGAAGGTAACCGTAAGTGCAATGGAAATAAAGCAATGTTATCACGTCTAGCCAGGGACTGTTGCCTGCTGGGACTCCATGCCTGGGGTCTACGCTCTGTTTCTTAATAGGGTAAATAAGCAAATGCTAAGGAAGTATGGTTCACGCTGAGGCCTTTTCCTTGATATAATCAGAAGGTTTGGAACAATTAAAAAGGGAAGAATTTTCTCGCTACTTGATGCAATGGTACGGAATGCTGTGACCCGGAGAAGCCTGAAGGCATCTTTTGATGTCACCAGTGGGCTGTGTCCCCACACTGGGGACTGCTGATGTGAGCTTTGCTGTTTCCACCGCCCGACTTCCTCTTCCTAGGCAGAGAAGACATGCCTAGAGGCGTCCGTCCCTCACTCCCTCTCATGTGGAGGGATGGAAGGGCAACAGTTTAGCTCCGACTATAATGGCCACAAGACGCCCTCTGGTGCCACCATCAAAGAGAGAGTTCTGTCAGCCCACTTTAGTAATTTGTACATTTTCAACTTTTTAAAAACGCAATAGGCCAGGCGTGGTGGCTCATGCCTGTAATCCCAGCACTTTGGAAGGCCGAGACGGGCGGATCACCTGAGGTCAAGAGTTTGAGACCAGCCTGACCAACATGGAGAAACCCTGTCACTACCAAAAACACAAAATTAGCCGGGCGTGGTGGCCCATGCCTGTAATCCCAGCTACTTGGGAGGCTGAGGCAGGAGAATCGCTTGAGCCCAGGAGGCAGAGGTTGCGGTGAGCCAAGATCGTGCCATTGCACTCCAGCCTGGGCAACAAGAGTGAAACTCCGTCTCAAAAAAAAAAGGCAATAAATGGGAAACTTTGCCTAAGAAGGAAAACAGCTGTTGCTGTATCGTGGCCAAAGGACAGCCGGCTCCTCCTGCAGTGGCCCTCCTCAGTACTTGTTCAGGCTTGGGTTCTCACCACTTCCCCCTGACCCCCCTCATCTACTGAAGATCTTCACCACAGAACAGAAAGATGGGAGACAAATATGGCATTTGTCCTTTTTCAGAAGAAAAAGGTGGAGCTTGGGAAAATTCCAGAAGATTGCCCTATAAGTCTTAGCCAGCGTACAGCAACCTCGGAGTTCCATTCATGCAGTTTTGTGGACTCTTGGTTCCCTATTCTGATACTTGAACACGAATTGGCAGCACCAAGCACCTACTGTGTGCACTGTTCTTCTGGGCAAAGTAGGTACAGTGAGGACAAACTATTCTTGCCCTCCATGAGTTCACAGATCTGTGGGGAGACACATATTATAAACACAGTATCTAGATCTTGAAATCAAGAAGGTGATGATGTTCATGTTTATGCAACTGTCTCCAGGGTGCTCCCAAAACCACGGAGTCTTTTTGGAGGAGGGTAGCTTAAAATCAGGTGGTATAGGAGGTGACACACCAGGAATAATGAAGAAGAAAGAGGAAGGGATTTCAAGTGGCCGGAATGAATTGCTGGGCAGAATGGTCAAGTGTGTACAGTGATCGGGAGGAGGTGCCCTGGCTGGAGAGGGGAGTTTCTCAGGCTACCCTGTGGGGGACACACGAGCCTAGGGCATGGACCACCATGGGTATGGTTTTCTATCCCTGAAGAAGGAAATCTAATGCCAAGGTCCTCTAACTTTAAAGGACAGGTTCGCACCATGCTGCAAGGCAGACAGGAGAAGCAACAGGTTTCTTCTTTTCTTTCTTTCTTTTTTTTTTTTTAGCGGAGTCTTGCTCTGTCTTCTAGGCTAGAGTGCAGTGGCGTGATCTTGGCTCACTGCACCCTCCGCCTCCCGGGTTCAAGGAATTCTCTGCCTCAGCCTCCTGAGTAGCTGGGATTACAGGCACCTGCCACTACGCCCAGCTAATTTTTTTTTGTATTTTTAGTAGAGATGGGGTTTCACCATCTTGGCCAGGCTGGCCTTGAACTCCTGACCTCGTGATCCACCCGCCTCAGCCTCCCAAAGTGCTGGGATTACGGGCGTGAGCCACTCACTGTGCCCGGCCGCAGCAGGTTTCTTGATGTAGCACTGCTCCGAGCAGCTTCACAGGTGAAGTGGCCATACAGCCTGGTTTCTCAGGTTCAATCTGACTCTATATCTTTACCTTTGTTTCTTCTTCCATTTGCCTCTTAAGCTCCTCCAGCTGCTGGGTGAGGGCCTGCTTGCTTTTGGTCAGCTGTGAAATCAGAGATTCCTTCTCTTCCACTTGGTGGCTCAGCTCCCCTACCAAACAGATGTGGCCCCCACGTCAGTGTTACCGACCACCCTCTGCCATGGCCCGGCTGGACCTCAGAGCCCTGCCCATTCTCACCATTCTGGGTCTGTAGTCTTGCTTTCTGCATGTTCAGATCATGGATCAACTGTGTCTGTTGCTCATCCTTGGCTTTGATTTCACTAAATTGGTCTTCCACCGTCCGGCACGTTCTTTCTATGTTACTCTTTAACAAACAGAAAGTCACCATGAATGGGAAAAAATGGATTCCTAGTGCCCAGCATTGAACTGAACAGTGTGATCGTTTAGCTTCTTGTCAGGTAAAATAAAACTACAAATACAGAACAAAAAAAGAGTCAGTTGAAAATCATAATTGACTGGGCGCAGTGACTCACGCCTATATCCCAGCACTTTAGGAGACCGAGGTGGGTGGATCCCTGAGGTCAGGAGTTTAACACCAGCCTGACCGACATGGTGAAATCCCATCTGTACTAAAAATAAAAAAATTAGCCGGGCATAGTGGCAGGCACCTGTAATCCCAGCTACTCGGGAGACTGAGGCAGGAGAATCGCTTGAACCCAGGAGGCGGAGGTTGCAGTGAGCAGAGATCATGCCATTGCACTCCAGCCTGGGCAGCAAGAGTGAAACTCCGTCTCAAAAAAAAAAAAAAAAGTCATAATCATTTCAGATTTGTGAATGCAGCTCAATCACCAATCGCTTGGAACATCAGTTTTTGGTAGGTAAGTATTTAATGATTTGTAAACAACCCTTTGAGAAGATGCCACTTTTAAGTGGATCCTTGGGATCCTCTTGTAATATAAGTAATTTGTGAATAATTGCAAGCAATACAAACCTGTGAATATTTGCAAGCAATATATTCAGATGACAGTGTTAAGCATTTCATTCAATAACACAAAAGGTTCCCGATGGTGGAGGTGGTATGAAGGGATTCACCTCCCCAGCCTCCAGTTGGCCTGTATTTTTGTGAAGTTTATTCAAAACCCTTATGTGTGTTGACCTTTCTCTCCTCCTGCTGCTCCATAAAATAGAAAATAAAATGTATGGAGCATATGTTTTTCCTTAGAATGCGAAGTATGAGCTGGCAGTGGAGGAAGCAGGGATACTGATTCCAGGGGAGTCCTGGAGGAGCTTAGGATCTCTTTGAGAAGATGACACGCAAGCATGAAGGAATCAAAGCAGGGAGGGTTGAAAAGCGATGGCGACTTGCAAGAAGAGACGTGAAAGGGGCCAACTGAAAAAGTGTAAAGAAACATGAAGTGCTGCTTCCCCTGGATGTTAAAATTGAGAACAGAGAGCAGCACACGGCAATTCTGGAGAGAGGGAGGCTGGAGTGGGGGCTGTTTATAGGCACAGTGCGTGGGGGATGCTGGAGGCTCTTCCTACCCACCTTCCCCTGCAGGCTGGCCTGGCTCGCGGAGAGAGAGGTGTGGGAGGGGAACATGTACAGACCCAAGTTCTTAGAGGAAGAAAGAAAACCAAGAAAGGGAAAAAGGGTAAACAAATGGGAAAGCAGGAAAGAAGGAGAAAAGGAGTCATCACTCGGAGCCAGAGGCTGCAGTCGGGGAGTGAAGAAGCAATCAAGGGAAAACAAGACAGTGTGGACGCAGACCCTAAACACTGGCAGCAGGGGGCGCTAGAGAGACCACTCTAGTTCTCTGATCCACATCTCCCTTCCTTTTCTGGACAGATGCCCTGACCTTCCGGGAAACCCTCAGTGAGAGGCCCACAGCCCTACTTCTAGGGTCACCACTGCTTCTTCCAGCCCAGCCAAACAGCTCCTAGTACAGCTCAGAGCACCCTGCAAGGAGGGCAGGTGTTAAATCGAGGAGCACACATGCTCCACGAGGAATGCTTTGCTTTGAGGTCATGCACAGAGGTGGGTTCACTATGAAGCTTGTGAAATAAGCTTCAGGGCCCGCAATTTGCATGGACCCCAGAGAGTCTGGGAGCTGCAGAAGGTTTGAGGGAAGAGGAGCCATCCCAAGCAGAATATATTCTAGAAGGCATTTCTGGCAAATGGCCCAAAGAGGCTTCAGGAGAAAAGAACTTGAGTCTTCAAGGTAACCTGCAACACTTTTGTGTCATTATAAGTATTAACTTTCATGCCTAAGTTTCATAAGTTTGTACACTTTTTTCTTAAAGAACCCCAGTCGGCCGGGCACAGTGGCTCATGCCTGTAATCCCAGCACTTTGGGAGGCCGAGGTGGGTGGATCACCTGAGGCCAGGAGTTCAAGACCAGCCTGGCCAACGTGGTGAAACCCCATCTCTATCAAAAATACAAAAATTGGCCGGGCGTGGTGGCGTGTGCCTGTAATCCCAGCTACTTGGGAGGCTGAGGCAGGAGAATTGCTTGAACCCAGGAGGGAGAGGTTGCAGTGAGCTGAGATGGCGCCACTGCGATCCAGCCTGGGGAACAAGAGCGAAACAGTGGCACCAGATCATCCAACTGTGCTTGAATCAAGTGGTCTTGATGCTTTGGTCTTAAAGTTTGTGTCTCCCCAAAATTCATAATTTCTAGTCCAGTGGTGTTGGGGGGTGGGGCTTTTGGGAGGTGATAAGGTCATGGGGGTGGAGCCCTTATGAATGGAATTAGTGTTCTTATAATAGAGGCCTGAGAAAACTTGTTCACCCCTTCTACCACATGAGGATGCAATGAGAAGGCACCATCTGTGAGGAACAGACCTTCAACAGACACCGAATTTGCTGGCACTTTGATCTTGGACTTCCCGGCCTCCAAAATTGTGAGCAATACATTTCTGTTGTTTATAGATTACCCACTCTAAAATATTTTGTTACAGCAGCCCAAATAGATAAGACAAAGGACGTGAGTGAATTTGAGGAACTGGAAACAGGCAGAAATAGGGAAGAGGGTTTCGGTGTAGAACATGCAGTGGTTTGGAGGCATCGAATTACATGTGCCCAGGGGCAGGTGGCCACCGGCTGCCTTGCATTCTCCAAGAGCAGAAAGGTCAGTCAGGTACCTTTGACTTGGAGATGGCTTCGATGTTGCTGGCCATGTCATCGATCTCCATCTTCAGCTCACTCTTCTCCTTCTCCAGCTTCTGCTTCACCCGCTGCAGGTTGTCAATCTGCTCCCCAAGCTCAGCCATACTATCTGCGTGCTTCTTCCTCAGGGTGGCCGCCGTGGCTTCGTGCTGCAGGGTGGCCTCCTCCAGGTCCCTGCGCATTTTCTGGAACTCAGCCTCCCGCTTCTTGTTCATCTCAATCTGGGCTGAAGTGGCCCCACTGGCTTCTTCCAGCCTCTCGCTGATCTCCTCCAGTTCCCGGGCCAGATCTGAGCGCTGCTTCTCAATCTTGGCTCTGAGTGTGTGTTCTGCTTCAGTTTCCTCCTCCAGCTCTTCTATGCGAGCCTGAAAGGATCACTGTATCAGGACTGTTATTGTGGAGGAGGGGGCAGCCTCCTTTGAGAGGGGCTGGGTGTTGAGGAATTGCAGGTAGGCAGCACGAGGTGGGTGGATCATTTGAGGTCAGGAGTTTGAAACCAGCCTGGGCAACATGGTGAAACTCCGCCTCTACTAAAAATACAAAAATTAGCCGGGTGTGGTGGAGGCCACCTGTAGTCCCAGGTACTCGGGAGGCTGAGGCAGGAGAACAGCTTGAACCTGGGAGGTGGGGGTTGCAGTGAGCTGAGATCACGCCGCTGTGCTCCAGCCTGGGTGACAGAGACTCAGACTCAGAAAACAAACAAACAAAAAAAGAATTCATTATAACATTACATTGGTGAAAAAACTTGGAAACAACCTAAATGTCCATGAATAAGGGAATGCACCAATCGATTGTGATGGAGACTTGTTCTAGAAGTCTATGGAGCAGGTAGACACCAATCCACGTCTATCATGGATAGCTCTGCAGATCACGTTGCCAAAAGAAAGGAGCAAGTTGCAGAGTGATACTCTCAGTGTGATATTTATGCTAAGAATATAAAGAAACAAGAACCTTTTCTGCATGTGTACTATATATTTTTGGGGGGTCTTAAATGTGTACAAAAACACATAGCAAAAGAGGCAGAAGGATGCATATCCCACTGAAACTGGTCATTACTTCTGAGAAGACGGTGAGGGCACTGGGCTTAGGGGCGGTGGTCAAAGCACCCTTATCAATAATATTTAGCTTTACTGGGCCTATTTTGAGCCTTTGCAAGGAAGTATGTTTATGGGTTACTCAGAACATTAAAATATTATTTTCAAAAAGGAAAGGAAAGGACAGGACATCTTCTCTAGCTTTAGCAGGAGGAAGGAAAGAAGCAGCTAAAGAAACAATGGGGAAGGAGTGAGGAGGGGCACTCTTGCAAAGGCATTGTCATGATTGGGAAGGTTTTGATGTTTTACCTGCAGTTCTTTAATCTTCTTTTGAAACTGCAAACTGTGGACCTGTTCGTCATCTATTTTGGCTTGTAACTGACTGATTTCAAACTCCTTCCTGCAAATAGATTTTAAAAAAAGAACATGAGATACAAGCCTCTTGGAGGGGATGAAAGTTGGCTTTTAGGCTGAGACACAGAGGTGGTAAAAGAAATATCTACTTTTTTAATTTCTCTTCTATTTGCTGCTTGTCATTTTCTAGATCCATAATGGATTCCTGGGACATTTTCAGATCTCCTTCCAGCTTCCTCTTCGCCCTTTCCAGGTCTGCCCGCAGTTTCTTTTCCTGCTCTAAGGAACCCTCAAGCTGAGAAGACACACAGGTAGAAAATTAAGCCCCTGCTGGGGAAGCGTTTGCTCCTTTTATTCAGCGCAGCCATACACGTGACCTGGGGCTTCCTGGGGCTCCTGTAGGGTGCTGGCTGCAAGCCTCTGGCCCCAGGAGGAAGCAAGTCTTGTCCCCTACCTCCCCTCTCTTCTGTCTTCCAGAAAAGGCTACCCAGGGTGGGGCTGGATCCTTCATGGGCCTCCTGGTGCCTCTCTCAACTGATTCCCACTCGGCCTGGCCCAGACCATGTTCCATGGAGGGGTATGGTACTCACGGGTGCACACCCGTGCACAGACAATACAAATGGGGGCTTCTGTGGACAGCACTGTGAAGGTCTATGCTCTACACCATCACGCATTCCCTGCTAACATTACACAACCATGGGAGGCAAGGAATTCATGTGTGTGTATGTGTGTGTGCGTGTATGCACACACACACACACATGCACACATGGGAACAGGAAACAGGGGCATAGAGGAGGAGCACACCTACCCTGGGCTCAGAAACATTAAAGTTATCTAGAAAATCTCTAGCCACAATAATGATTAAAACCTGAAAACTTCAAAAGTGGCTCTTACATCGACAATAATAACGTCATGAGATGGGGGTGGAAATAGTAATTTTCGTGGCCACAAATGGAACTCATCTTTAATAACGTTACAACAGGATTGGAGGTTTTGGAACCCAAAGGACCTACAGGTGGATGCTAATAATACTGATGATGGTGATGATAGCAATAATAGCAGCTATGTTTTGCTGAACACTTTGTGTGTGCTGAGCTTTCTGTGAAAACCCTCTGAGATGAAGCTATTTCCATCGCCATCTCACAAGGCACAAACGGAGGCTTTGCAAGGGTAAGCAGCTTGCTTAGTATCCCAGACTCCTTCAGGGTCAGGATGGGGCTGAGATCTGAACTTAGGGATGCTGATTCCAGAGTCTGACCTCTCAAGCCCTGCGTCCTAGTTAGACCGTCTCTTGTCTGTGCTTCCACAAGTGATAAATGCTAAAGCATAGTAGTAAAATATCCTTACATCATCTGTTTGCTGTTCAAGCTTGGCATTTATTTTGATTAGACCATTGACTTTATCTTCTTCAACCTGAAGGTCATCCAGTGTTTGCTGATGGGCCTCCTGTAGAGACTTCTTTTCTTTGGTCAATTTGGAAATGTTTTCTTCAAGTGCTGTCATTTCTTCGGAGAGATTCTTTACCTGGGACAATATCGACACTGATTTAATATGGAAAACGATTAAGCCAGAAGCTTCCATCAACAAAAGCTATTGCTTCTTTGCTCATTTTTCCTCTTTCCCTTTTCTTTTTGGCGACTACTTTTTTACCTCCTGGAATTGACAGACTCTCAGTTCTTTATCTTCCTTAACAGTCTATCACGGCGCCTCAAATTCTCCCATTAGGATTATTCATTTAAGGAGGGCATTATATTCTATAAGGAAGGGCACTGTTAAAATGCAAATGTGCTACCTCTGAAGGGTAACACATCAATCTATATTTGCTCATAACACGTCTGTGGAAATGTGTTTATTATTAGGTTGGCTGGCTGAATAGGGTTTAGAATGAGGCAGGAAGGGGAGGAGAGGTGTGAGGTGCTCTGCAAGAAAATTCACGCCGGGTGCAGTGGCTCACGCCTGTAATCCCTGCACTTTGGGAGGCTGAGGTGGGCAGATCATGAGGTCAGGAGATCGAGACCATCCTGGCTAACACTATGAAACCCCATCTTTACTAAAAATACAAAAAAATTAGCCGGGCGTGGTGGCGGGCACCTGTAGTCCCAGCTACTCGGGAGGCTGAGGCAGGAGGATGGCGTGAACCTGGGAGACGGAGCTTACAGTGAGCAGAGATCACACCACTGCACTCCAGCCTGGGAGACAGAGTGAGACTCCGTCTGAAAGAAAGAAAGAAAGAAAGAAAGAAAGAAAGAAAGAAAGAAAGAAAGAAAGAAAGAAAGAAAAAGAGAAAGAAAGAAAGAAAGAGGAAGGAGGGAGGGAGGGAGGCAGGGAGGCAGGGAGGCAGGAAGGCAGGAAAGAAAGAGAAAGAAAGCAAGCAAAGCAAGAAAAGAAAAGAAAATTCAGAACAAGAGTGCTGTGTTATCAGGAAGCAGGAGGAGGGCACCCAACATGGAACTTGAAGGAAGTAAGTGAAACTTTTTCCACATCCCACAGGCCTCCAGATCAGAAGTTGCTAACTCCTAATCTATGGGCTGAATCTAGCCATATTTTCTTTAGTCCACATAATAGTTTACAACGTTATTATTTACAATTTTGTTTGTTTGTTTGTTCTTCTTTTGTTTTGTTTTGTTTTTGAGATGGAATCTCTCTCTGTCGCCCAGGCTGGAGTGCAGTGGTGCAATCTCTGCTCACTGCAAGCTCCACCTCCCAGGTTCACGCCATTCTCCGGCCTCAGCCTCCCGAGTAGCTGGGACTACAGGCGCCTGCCACCACACCTGGCTAATTTTTGTATTTTTAGTAGAGATGGGGTTTCACCATGTTAGCCAGGATGGTCTCGATCTCCTGACCTTGTGATCTACCTGCCTCGGCCTCCCAAAGTGCTGGGATTACAGGCGTGAGCCACCGCGCCCGGTCTGTAGTTTTTAAAATGTTATCAACATTGAAAAAAATGAGACTTCCCGTAAAACTTGGATTTCTGGCTTCTCATGGAAAATCAGAAGTTCTGAAAATGCTGGATTCCCATTCCCCGCTGACAACAGTTGGCTGGAGCTGAGTCACCACTGCCTTCTGTGGACAGGGCAAGAGCTCTTCAGTTTGCCACAGTCCCCAGCCCTTCTGAGTGTCTTTTTCCATTACTCCCAGCGTCTATCCAACACTGACTCTGAGTGTCAACTGTCATTGTCTCTTACGCTCAGCAGTTCACATCCCTTAGCTCACCTCATGGGCAACCCATTATGATGTGAATCATGTCAGTGGTTTTATATATTTTTGTTGAAATGTATGTTGTTGTGTTGTGTGCATATGATTTTTGTCTACATAAATGCTATTATGCTATATACTTCATTTTCTTTTTCTTTTCTTTTTTTTTGAGATGAGTCTTGCTTTGTCACCCAGGCTGGAGTGCAGTGGTGCGATCTCGGCTCACCACGATCTCTACCTCCTAGGTTTGAGTGATTCTCCTGCCTCAACCTCCCAAGTAGCTGGGAATACAGGCGCCCGCCACAACGCCCAGATAATTTTTGTATTTTTCGTAGAGACGGGGTTTCACCATGTTAGCCAGGATGGTCTCGATCTCCTGACTTCATGATCTGCCCCCGTTGGCCTTCCAAAGTGCAGGGATTGGCCGGGCGCGGTGGCTCAAGCCTGTAATCCCAGCACTTTGGGAGGCCGAGATGGGCGGATCACAAGGTCAGGAGATCGAGACCATCCTGGCTAACACGGTGAAACCCCGTCTCTACTAAGAAATACAAAAAAATAGCCGGGCGAGGTGGCGGGCGCCTGTAGTCCCAGCTACTCGGGAGGCTGAGGCCGGAGAATGGCGTGAACCCGGGAGGCGGAGCTTGCAGTGAGCTGAGATCCGGCCACTGCACTCCAGCCTGGGCTACAGAGTGAGACTCCGTCTCAAAAAAAAAAAAAAAAAAAAAAAAAAAGTGCAGGGATTACAGGCGTGAGCCACCGTGCCTGGCCCTATATTTCATTTTCTTACATTTCCCCACCATTTAGCAGTATTTAATATTTGCTGTGCACAACCCATTGTTCCTAATGGCTACGTGGTTCTCCCTGGTGTGTATCTACTACGTGTTATGTCTCCGTTTTCCCCGTGGTGGACGCTGGCACTGCCTCCAGCTGTCTCCCACAAGCAATGCCACTACAAACACCCTAGGACATGTCGCCTTGGAGAAAGGTGGAAGAATTCCTCGATCTATACACTGAGGAGCAGAATTGCTGAGTCATAGGGTATCTGGATTCTTAATTCGACTAAGTCATTCCAAATGACTTTCCCAAACGCTGTTCTGCCAGTACCCGCTCCTCTCAGTCAATCCTTGGCGTTATCCAGTCTTCTGCCTCCTTCACTATCTGGCTGGCCCCTGTAGTCCTTCTCGTTTGCAATCCCTGCGCTTGGTGCTATGGGAAATGAAGAAGAATATGAAACAGTCCTTCCTCTCAAAGAAATGCTAGAAGTTTGTGATACAGCCAGGGAGGTTTGAGAAGAGCCTATGGGGTCGGGCGCAGTGGCTCACACCTGTAATCCCAGCACTTTGAGAGGCCGAGGTGGGTGGATCACCTGAAGTCAGGAGTTCGAGACCAGCTTGGCCCACGTGGTGAAACCCCATCTCTACTAAAAATACAAAAAATTAGCTGGGCATGGTGGTGTGCGCCTGTAATCCCAGCTACTTGGGAGGCTGAGGCAGGAGAATTGCTTGAACTCGGGAGGCGGAGGTTGCATTGAGCTGAGATCGCGCCACTGTAACGAGATCTGCCTGGGTGACAGAGCAAGATTCCGTCTCACAAAAAAAAAAGAAGAAGACAAAGGAGGAGGAGGAGGAGGAGAACCTATGGGACAGAAAAGACGGCAGGGGACAGAACTTGTTGGGACTTAACTACCCTTCTCCTTGACTCCAGCCTCTCATTTCTGGGCAATGTTGTATTGACTGGACTCCTACGCCACCCTTTCTCCTCCTTACAGAGAGAGAGAGAGAAAGCTGGTTAAGACACTGCGGGAATCCCTTGGGTTTGCGCACCTTGTTCTCTGTGGCATGCTTCTCCTTTTCAACTTTCGTCAAGGTCAGCTCCAGGTCATCAATGTCTCTCTTGAGAGAGCAGCATTTGTCTTCCAGATTCCTCTTCTTGGCAACCAGTTCAGAATTCATGTCCTCTTCCTCTTCCAGTCTCTCAGTCAGCTCCTTGACTTTTGCTTCCAATAGGATCTTGCTTTTGATGAGTCCTTCACACCGTTCCTCAGCGTCCATCAGATTTTCCGTTTCCTGAAAGAACCAGGTCATTTTATGTTTTGATTGGCCTCTTTGAAAATGCTACAAAGAAAGGGTGTCACCCTCTTAAAGCCCATTATCTACGCCTAAGCCAAGAAATGGGTCATGTACACACATGCACGCACATGTGCACACACTGCACACACATGCACGCACATGTGCACACACTGCACACATACATGTACATAAACTTAGATATCACCCATAAACACATTTTTTTTTCTTTTTAGATGGAGTTTTGCTGTGTGGCCCAGGCTGGAGTGTGGTGGCGCGATCTTGGCTCACTGCAACCTCTGCCCCCCAGGTTCCAGCGATTGTAGTCCCGAGTTGCTGGGATTACAGGCATGTTCTACCACACCTGGCTAATCTTTGTAATATTTGTAGAGATGGGATTTCACCATGTTGGCCAGGCTGGTCTCAAACTCCTGACCTCAGGTCATCCTTCCGCCTCGGTCTCCCAAAGTGCTGGGATTACAGGCGTGAGCCACTGCACCTAGCCAGTATACATGCTGTTTTTTTGTTTGTTTTTCACTACCAAGGACATTGCTTATAGAAATTCGCATTTAATAATTTGTCCATTTATTTCTTTAGAGACAAGGTCTTGCTCTGTTGCCAAAGCTGAAGTGCAGTGGTGTGAGATAGCCCACTGCAGCCTCACACGCCTGTCTCAAGTGATCCTCCCACCTCAGCCTCCCAAGTAGCTGGAACTACAAGGTATGTGCCACCATGACTGGCTTCTTTTTGTGTGTGTGTACAGATGGGGTCTCAATGTGTTGCCCAGGCTTGTCTCGAATTTTAGCCTCAAGTGATCCTCCTGCCTCAGCCTCCCAAAGCGCTGGGACTACAAGTGTGCGCCCCCATGCCTGGCCTCACTTATAATAATTTCAAACAGAGGAGTTCGTGAAGTTACAAGTTCATTTTAAAGAATGAAGCCTCTGGAAATTTGCCACATTTGAAGAGCTGTTCATCTCACTCTTCCTGCTACCACCAGTTGGAAAATGACTCATCTACTCCATGTTATCTCAAGCTGACAAAATCGTTTCAAAACATTACTATCTTTTAACTTCCATTAAATTTGTTTTTAAATGTATGTATTTATTTATGTTCCAGAGATAAGGTCCCACTATGTTGCCCAGGCTGGTCTTGAGCTTCTGAGCTCAAGTGATCCTCCTGCCTTGGCTTCTGAAAGTGTTGGGATCACAGGCAGGAGCCACCAGGCCTGGTCCTTTCAATGGAAAAGTTCTTCCTGTGTCTCCTTAGCTGTGTCTCCTTGAACCACAGAACAGATAATTAAAAACACCCAAGAATTCGTGATTGAATACATATGTCCTAGAAGATGCTGCAGTGAGTCTCTTGGACAGACCAACATTAGCTACTTCTGTTCTAAATCGGGCTGTATCTTCCCATATAAGAGTATTTATTTATTTATTTTTTGAGACAGAGTCTCGCTGTGTCTCCCAGGCTGGAGTGCAGTGGTGCAATCTCGGCTCAATGCAAACTCCGCCTCCTGGGTTCAAATGATTCTCCTGCCTCAGCCTTCTGAGTAGCTGGGACTACAGGTGCGCACCACCACGCCCGGCTAATTTCTGTATTTTTAGAAGAGACGGGGTTTCACCATGTTAGCCAGGATGGTCTTGATCTCCTGACCTTGTGATCCACCTGCCTCGGTCTCCCTAAGTGCTGGGATTACAGGCATGAGCCACCACGTCCAGCCTATATCCTCCCATTTCTTTGATAAAACTATGTATGTTTAAAGCACTTTTTTTTTTGAGATCGGGGTCTCACTATGTTGCCCAGGCTGGAGTGCAGTGGCATGTTCTCAGCTCACTGCAGCCTCAACCGCCTGGGCTCAGGTGATCCTCCCACCTCAGCCTTCTGAGTATGTTGGACTAGAGACATGCACCACCACGTCTGGCTAGTTTTTTTATTTTTTTATTTTTATAGAGATGGGGTTTTACCATGATACCCAGGCTGGTCTTGAACTTCTGGGCTCAAGCGATCCTCCCACCTCGGCCTCCCAAAGTGTTGGGTTTACAGGCATGAGCCACCGTGCCTGGCCTAAAGTACTTTTTACACATTATTTTAAATCATATATGGACAATTACTCTTGCGACTTTGAATTCGGTTAATTTTGATTATTTTTATTTGTATTGTTTTTTAAAAGGTGTGGTGCATATATGTATGACACATATATATCCCTCATGCCCACAGCAAAATATATCTAACTCTGTGATGTCGGGGACAAATCAGAGCACAGATTCTCTTTGCAGACATAATTTCTGGCACTCACTGCTTTGGCGAAGCCCGGGACCAGGCATCCTTTTACGAGCGGGGTGGTGCTGCAATACTCCACAAGACCACTAGGTGGCACCACTGTCTCTTGAATAGACACCTGATGGTGCCCTCAACCTTCCTCCCCCTTTTCTGTCCTCCAGAGTCTGTGTTTTGCGTTCTTAAGTAGGAGGTACTTACAGACTGGACCTGCAATTGGAGGTCATTCTTTTCCTGCAGCAGGGAGACCATTTTCTCCTCCAGCTCCTTCCGGCGAGCCTCAGATCGGGCCAGTTCTTCCTTGGTCCTCTCGAAGTCTTCCTTCATGGTGGCCATCTCCTTCTCGGCCTCTGCACTCTTCAGTAGGGGCTTGATTTTGAAGAACAGGTTCATCCAGGGCCAGTGCTTGACGTTCATAAAAGAGCGGATGTTGTACTGGATGCAGAAGATGGAGTCCCTGTACACCCATTAGGACTCGAATTAATAAACCCAGCAAGGTCTGGTCTCTGCACCCCCCACCTGTCCCCCACGGGCCCATCCTCCATCCTTCCCGGTTAGGTGGGGAGGTGCAGCCAAGCTTGGCAGATCCTCTGGATCCAGAGTAGGTCTGCAAATGAGGGGCAGAGGAGACAGAGGCACGTGCACAGGTTGGAAGGTAGGAGAGGTCGTGGGGCCTCCTGCAGGCACCTGGTCACCTGGCTGCCCCTTCCACCACCCTACTGAGTGCCCTGCCTGAGGGCGTCAGTGACTTCCTAATGCTCAGTTCAAGGACTAGCTTTCATTCCTATTTGATTGGGTCTTTCTCCCACATTTGATGTGTTAACCAGTTCTCAACTTTTGAAACTTTCTCTGCCCTAGATTCCATCAACATGTTTCCTGTTTCATTGTATTTTGCCATATGAGGTCCCTCTTTCTTGCTGAAGAAACCGAGGACTTGTCCTTGGTCATCTCCCAGTCTCTTGCCCTGGTAGAGTTGATCTGTCTTCCCAATTTCTTTCTTTTCTATATATTTTTTTGAGACTTTTTTTTTTTTTTTTTGAGACGGAGTCTTGCTCTGTTGCCCAAGCTAGAGTGTAATGGTGCAATCTTGGCTAACTGCAATCTCCACCTCCTGGGTTCAAGCAATTCTTCTGCCTCAGCCTCCTGAGTAGCTGGGATTACAGGTGTGCACCACCACGCCTGGCTTTTTTTTTTTTTTTTTTTTTTTTTTTTTTGAGACAGAGTCTTGCTCTGTCGTCCAGGCTGGAGTGCAGTGGCATGATCTCGGCTTACTGAAAGCTCCGCCTCCCGAGTTCACAGCATTCTGCCTCAGCCTCCCGAGTAGCTGGGATTACAGGCGACTGCCACCATGCCCGCCTAATTTTTTGTATTTTTAGTAAAGACAAGGTTTCACCATGTTAGTCAGGATGGTCTCGATCTCCTGACCTCGTGATCCACCCGCCTCAGCCTCCCAAAGTGCTGGGATTACAGGCGTGAGCCACCACGCCCGGCCCATGCCTGGCTAATTTTTGTATTTTTAGTAGAAACGGGGTTTTGCCATGTTGGCCAGGCTGGTCTCAAACTCCTGACTGCAGGTGATCTGCCCGCCTCGGCCTCCCAAAGTGCTGGAGTTACAAGCGTGAGCCACCACAACCAGCCTGTATTCCTAATTTCTACTGCTGTTTTCATCCCAGCATCACCCACATGATCTCCTCCCCTTCACCCTCCACAGCTTTGTATTTACATAGCTTATGGATTCCTGAACACTGGCTTCTCTCTGCCTTCTTGAGATTCTTTTCATCTCCGTGCTGGCTTCCATCTGCTTCACCAAGCTCGATGCCTGGGAGTCATTCCTGACGCATACGTAATGGCGGTCCATTATGGCTCTGACAGTCAGAGTCACAGGGGATCAGGGAACCAGGGAGAACAGGCTCTCTCCCACACTCTCCCTGCAATCCCTGCAGTCATCAGTGCTGCTATTCCTTCTCTTGAATTATCAAAGGAATCAGACTTAAACATTCCTTTAATCCGTGCCCTGCTCTCTAACCCACCAACCATGTCCTACTTCAGGTCCTTGTCATCCCTTGTTTGGACTTCTACCACACTGTGGTCTTGCCCCTCCATAGCCCTTGTGTTCACCCTCCTCCTAGCTGCCAGAGTGACGCAATCCTACCCCTCGTCTCCCCACACACCTTCTACAGCTCTCCATCAATGACAGGGTGCAGCCTGGGTTTCTGAATGTGACACACAGGGACCTCCACTGCCTGCCTCTTGCTCTAGATTCCAATGACAGCCATTTGCTTGTCGGGCTTCCTCCCAGACCACCCACTCTCAGGTTATGTAGACCTTGCTTCAGGAAGTGCTTTCTTCAGCCAGGCATGCTGGCGCACACCTGTAATCCCAGCACTTTGGGAGGCTGAGGCGGGCGGATCACCTGAGGTCAGGAGTTCAAGACCAGCCTGGCCAACATGGTGAAACTCCATCTCCACTTAAAAAAAAATAAAAAAAATGTATATATATATATATATATATATATATATATATATATATATATATAAATTAGCCAGGCATGGTGGTACACGCCTATGATCCCAGCTATTAGGGAGGCTGAGGCAGGAAGGTCACTTGAACCTGGAAGGTGGAGGTTGCAGTGAGCTGAGATTGTGCCACTGTACTCCAGCCTGGATGACAGAGCAAGACTCTGTCTCAAAAAAAAAAAGTGCTTCCTTCTTGCTGGCATCTTCATGCCAACTCCAACCCCCCAACTAGGCTAGCTGCTTATTCTTGCCAGTTCCCTATCCCCCGACTATAACATGAACATTGCGCTTGTCACAGGCATTAAAACCAGCCATGCACGTGTCTGCTTCCCACTCCTTTATGACCCTGTGAGGCAGGGTTCATTTCTGTCTCCCCAGTGCCATGCAGAGCTCCCAGCCCAGGATTGCCGCTCAGTAGATGTGGGTTACACAAATGAAGGAAAGAAAGAGCAAGCACATGGATATCCCAAGACGAAAAGCAGGGAGCGACAATCAGCTGCTAAGCAGAGAGGGCAGGATAAGGTGGAGGTGAGGGTCTGTGTCACCTCCTCTCCATCATCTTCTTGAACTCCACCCGCATCAGGTAGCCCCTGCACACGGCCTGCGTGCGCGTCATTAGCGTCACCAGCTTCTCGTCTCTCATCTCCTCCAAAAGCCCCAGGAGCCCAGCTTTGAAAAACACCTGCATTAAAACACAGAGGAGCCTTGATCTTTTTCCCCAGCAGGTGTTCAGCTGGGCCCTTGAGGGAGCCTGTTTCTGCCCAACTCTGAGCCTCAACCTCAGAGCATGGCAGGGGCAGCAATTCCGTTTCCAGGACTTGCTTCTCTGTGACTCTGGTCTCCTCAGTGGCCCCTCCTGGGCAGTGAGGCAGCCTGTTCCAGAGTCTGTTCCAGGCCAGGTGCGGTGGCTCATGCCTGTAATCCCAACTCTTTGGGAGGCCGAGGCAGGCAGATCATTTGAGGTCAGCAGTTCGAGACCAGCCTGGCCATCATGGTGAAACCCTGTCTCTACTAAAAACACAAAAATTATCCAGGTGTGGTGGTATCCGGGCACCTGTAATCCCAGATACTCAGGAGGCTGAGGCTGGAGCATCACTCGAGCCTGGGAGGTGGAGGTTGCAGTGAGCAGAGATTGCGCCATTGCACTCCAGCCTGGGTGACAGAGCAAGACTTTGTCTCAAAACAAAACAAACAAAACAACAACAACAAAAACCCAAAACAACAACAACAAAAAACCTGTTCCAGGCCCCACCAACCCACAGAGACCAGTTCTGACAGAGCTCACGTACAGGAAACAAAGATGAGTCCAGAAAGAAACCATGGGATGCGATCGTGCCCAGATCAGAGAGACTCACAGATGCGTTGGCTTCACTCTCTTTCTCTGTACATCCGGGAACGTTGGTCCTACCCTCAGGCCCACTTCACCCGCTCCCTCTGTAACAGTCCAGGGAAACCAAGTGCCCTCTGGGGCCAGCAGGCTTTTCCTTGGTGGGGACCCCCAGCCTGCCCCTTTCTGAGATATGAATCTTATGGAGGCAGGCCAGGATTTGAAGCTGACCTTTGCCACTTACTATCTATCCATGTGTGACCTTGAGTCAGTTTCTCAACCTCCCAAGAACCTGAAGAGTCAGTGCCATCCTTGTCACCATCACTCCCACCTCGCTGGATAGTGAGGAGTCAGTGAAGTACGTGCAGGAGGCTTCTCACGGGGCTGATACTCACGTGCTCAATAAATGGTAGCTAGTTTGTCTTTGTCTTTGTTTTTTGAGACAGGGCTTCACTCTGTTGCCCCGGCTGGAGTGCAGTAGGATGGTCAAGCGCACTGCAGCCTCCTTCTCCTGGCCTCAAGCAATCCTACTTCAGCCTCCCAGAAGCACTGGGATTATTGGCATGAGCCACTGCACCCTGCCTGGTAGCTGGTTTTATTAGTTATAAGTCATTCTTCTCAAGGCCTCAGTGTCCGTGGAGTCCTCTCTACGTTCTCCTCTCTTTTCGGCTCTTTCTTACCTCTGGGACACTAGAGTTCCCCATTGGCTTTTCCCATCCTTGCTGCATGGTGGGGCTCAGGCTTCCAGTCTAAGCTTCCAGCCACATACAAACCAATAGGGAGATAAACTCTCTCTATCTAGACACAGAGCTCCCTTTACCTGGGCGACTGGGCAAGGACGGTCAGGTGCACCAGAAGGGGAAAGGGATCAGCTAACAAGCAGCCCAGGGCTGTGAGGTTACTAGGGGAGTCCCAGCCTCGCCTGTACTCACCTTGGTGTTGCCGAACCTGAACTGCTCCCGGTCCACATCGATGGAGTTCAGGAGCTTCTCTGAGGCGTTTTTGCTATCAATGAACTGCCCTTCAGGGATAGCACTGGCATTGAGGATCCGGTACCTAAGGAGAGAGGACATTTCCTGAATGGATTCCAATCCCTGGAAAGGCTTCATAGCTGAGACCAGGCCTTCTAGAATCTTCTCCTGTTCCAGCCTTAGGAGGAAGCGGAATATTGTACAGCTGGTCTGGGAGATGGGAATAGCTAGGGGCTGATTCTAGCAAGGGGGCCACGGTGGGTGGGAGAGAAGCGTGAAAGAAGGAAGCCCAGCTGAGTGCATGGCGGGAAGTTTGCTTTCAGAGGAAATGATTCTTCTCTGGCTTAAAAGAGCCTTGAAATCAACCGTGACCTGCAGACCTTGGTTCTCCTACTTCTGGAAGGTCCTTTCCTGTCTTCCATCCTGGATGAGGCCTGGACTTGCACACCCCAATGGCGGCTCAGAGAACAGAGTTAGTCTAGAGCTGCGGGCCTCAGCTGGGGGTGATTTGGCAATGTCTGGAGAGTTTTGATTGTCACAGCTTAGCCGGGAGGGGTGTGGTTCGCTACCACATCTCTGAGTAGAGGGCAGGGTTACTGCTAAAATCCTCCCACACCCAGCACAGCCTCCACAATAAAGGACTGAATGTCTAGCCTGAATGTCCATAGTTCAGAAGTTGAGACATCCTGGCCTATAGTCGCAATCAGGCTAGAGGGTCTGGGCTCTGAATTTGGAACCACTTGGAGTGCCCAGCACTCACTGTGGGCATAGTGTCAGTTCCTCCAGCAAGAGATGAAGTCCGTGGAAACTCTGGGAGGCTTGGGAGCTCAGCAAATACCCAGGCCGAAGAGTGTCTCTGGGGAATGCAGAAGTTGCCCTCGGAAGGAGAGAGATGCACAGGAGAGAGGGAACCTACCGCTGCTTGAAGTCAGCATAGAGGATCCGGCTAGGGAATCCCTTTCTGCAAATCCGGATGCCCTCGAGGACCCCGTTACAGCGCAGCTGGTGCATGACCAAGTAGTGATCCATCACACCTGGAGAGAGAACGTCCCAGAGGTGTGCCTGTGACCCCTTCATTTGTTGTTGGTGGTCTGAGGCACCATGAAACCCTCCAGCACATCCACACTTGAGTGGCAGAGTCAGTGCCAGCTCCAAGGTAGAGGGCTGGGAGTGGCTGGAGCCTGCCTGCAGGTCCCACAGTAGAAATAATCCCAACCTCTTGGGGAGATGCTAGCACCCCATAACCATGGCAGTAAGAGCCAAAGCATTGTGCTTTCTGTCCTCAGCCCTGACTCTGTAGCAAGGCTGCAAAAGGGGGCAGAGTGAATACGGGGTGCACTTGGGCTTCCTGTGGGATAACCTGAGATGTCTTCTTGCATCTACACAAGGATGGGGATGGAAAAATCTGCAGGCTGCGGCTGCAGAAGAGTAACCCAGCAAAGAAGAGGAGGCCGGCTGGGCGCGGTGGCTCATGCCTATAATCCCAGCACTTTGGGAGGCCGAGGTGGGCGTATCGCCTGAGGTCAGGAGTTCAAGACCAGCCTGGCCAACATGGTGAAACCCAGTTTCTACTAAAAATACAAAAATTAGCCAGGCGTGGTGGCACACACTTATAATCCCAGCTACTTGGGAGGCTGAGGCAGGAGAATTGCTTGAACACAGGGGGTGGAGGTTGCAGTGAGCTGAGATTGAGCCCTTGCACTCCAGCCTAGGCAACAAGAGTGAAACTCTGTCTCAAAATAATAAATAATAATAATAATAATAAAAAAGAAAGAAAAAAAGAAGAGGAGACCATGGGAGGGGACCCAGAGCGGGGTTGAAGGCAGGGTGGCGGTCATCTGCTGACCACTCAGCCCCTGCTCTAGGAATTGGGGGAGAAATGGAGCTTGGCTGGAAGGCGAGGAGTCAGAGGGGCATGCCCCCCTGGGGAGGTAACATGGATGCTCGTGGTAACCAGCCTGGGTCAGGCACAGATCAAACTAGGATGGAGAAAATTCTGTCTCAGGTCTGTGTGAGGGGTTAGAGGAGAGGGGCTACGGCAACCTGATGGCTTCTCTTTGTGGACTCCCTAAGTTGCTGGGAGGGGGGTGGGGCCAAAGCTGGCTTTGACTTAACCTTAGGGAAGCTTCCAGAATGCCCACATGCTTCCCTGGTAGCTGTGAGGAGACATCACTATACAATTAGATGATTTTTCAAGGCTTTGGTAGAACTGCACTGTCAGATACAGTAGTGACCAGCCACATGTGGCTATTTACATTTAAATTCATTAACATTAAAAATTAATTAACATTTTAAAACTTTTCATGTAAATGTAAACATTTCCTGTAACGGTGGCCACTCTATTAAATAGTGCAGACATGGGGCATTTAATCATTTCTGAAAGTCCTATCAGGCGGTGATTATCTAGAGAAAACATGGTTAAGAGCAAGGAGAAAATGTCTCAGACATTCAGAGAACCAGCCAGGTGCAGCGGCTCAACACCTGTAATCCCAGCACTTGGAAGGCCAAGGTGGGCAGATCACCTGAGGTCAGGAGTTCGAGACCAGCCTGGCCAACATGGTGAAACCCCATCTCTACTAAAAATACAAAAATTAGCTGGGTGTGGTGGCAGGCACCTGTAGTCTCAGCTACTCGGGAGGCTGAGTCAGGAGAATTGCTTGAACCCGGGAGGCGGAGGTTGCAGTGAGCCGAGATCGTGCCACTGCACTCCAGCATGGGTGACAGAGCAAGACTCAGTCTTAAATAAATAAATAAATAAATAAAATAATTTAAAAAAGAAATTCATAGAACCGCCGATGTGGAGACAACCTTAGAAACGGTCTAATTCGACTCCCATGAGCTCTCAGATGCTGATTCTGAGCGGTTAAGATCCCAGCTGTGCTGTTTACTAGCTTTGTGGACTTGGGCTGTCTCTGCCTCAATTTCTCTATTTGTGAAATAAGGATAATAATGTAGATTGAGCATCCCCAATCAGAAAATTCAAAGCCTGAAAACTTTGAGCTCCAACCTGATGCCACAGTGGAGAATTCCACAACTGAGCTCATGAGGCAGATTGCAGCCAAAACTGTTTCATGTATAAAATTAATATTCTATACAATTACTTTAGGGCTATGTGTATAAGACCCATATGAAACAGATGAATTTTGTGTTTAGACTTAGTCCCATCCCAAGATATCTCATTAGGCTCATAAGATATTCCAATAGCCACAGAAATTTGAAGTGTAAAACACTCCTGGTCCCAAGCATTTCAGATAAAGGGATATGCAACCTGTAGTATCTACTTCGTCAGGCGGTTGAGGATTAACTGAGTTAAGATGAGTACAGGCCGGGCGCGGTGGCTCACGCCTGTAATCCCAGCGCTTTGGGAGGCAGAGGTGGGCGGATTGCCTGAGGTCAGGAGTTCGACACCACCCTGGCCAACATGGTGAAACCCTGTCTCTACTAAAAATACAAAAAATTAGCTGGGGGGTGTGGTGTGTCCCTGTAATACCAGCTACTCAGGAGGCTGAGGCAGGAGGATTGCTTAAACCTAGGACGCAGAGGTTGCAGTGAGCTGAGATTGCACCATTGCACTCCAGCCTGAACGACAGAGTGAGACCCTGTCTTGAAAAAAAAAAAAAAGAGAGAGAGAAAAGATCAGTATAGCGGTTAAAATGGTGAAAGCAGGCATGATTAACACTTGCGTTAACCATGTGGCTGAGGCCTCTTTCTTCTTAAGCGCCAGGAGCAGAGAGAAAAAGGCATAATTACAAGAGAATTGAAGCTTCTAGAGCCAGAAGAAAGCCGAAAGGACCATCATTTTATGGTGGGGAGGCCAGAGCTGCCACCATGCTTGCCAGGCTGTCCATCCTGTTAAGGGCCGTGTCCCACTTGGACTGAGAGATCTTTTCTAATTCCTGCAGAGGCATCCTATGGGGTGGCAGGGCCCTGGGGGAGACTGAGGCCCAGAGAGGTGAAGGGCTTTGCAAGGCCATAGCAGAGCCGATACGGGACTCTCCTCCCTCACAGGGCCCCTCTGGTTTGTGCAGACTCGGAATCCCGAGCTGAGTTCTCTTAGGGCTTGCTCTGTTTTTCCTCAAACCTGGCCTGAGTTGTTTTCTATCAGGTCCATGTAAAGGGCCTCCTTTGGTTTTGTACCAACGTGCAAAACTTCTAAAAATTTCCCTGAGCTATTCTCTCATTCCTCTGCTTCAATTGCTGAAGGGTTTTTCCTCTTTACTTCTCCAAGTGTATCACTTCCATCCCACTCCTTTCTCCAGCCATCTTTGCCTCCATGGGCAGTGGTGTTCGCCATGCTTTTGAAATATGCTGTATCTTATGATGCTCTGGCATCTTGGGGCCTTGCCGGCCCAGGAGAGACTGCCCTTCCTGGGGGCTAGCTAATTCCAGGAGATAGCAAACAAATTCCCGCAAGCACATCTTTCACATGCAAACCAACTATCCAAAGCCATTAACCCCCAACCCCTACCTTTGTCAGGCTCTCACAGGACTCTTACACTGTGGGTCAATATTTCCCTGCCCTGGTCACCTCAGGGCCCCGGGTACCGGCCAACTTGAGAAAGTCCCTACGTTTTGACGTCTGCTGAAACCATTCAAACTTGCCAGTGCTGAACCTGCCTGGCCTGTTCATGCTTCCTCACTGACTCCATCCCATGGGAACGACCCTCAAGGCTCTGGCCTGTGATTTCTCCTTACTCCCCCACCCCCAAACCTAGCCCTGGTGCTTCCCCTCATGGCCCTCTGTGGCAGGCCCCCTCCTCTCGAGCACTGCATCTTTTTTTTTTTTTTTGAGACGGAGTCTTGCTGTGCTCCCAGGCTGGAGTGCAGTGGCCTGATCTCGGCTCACTGCAAGCTCCGCCTCCCGGGTTCACGCCATTCTCCCGCCTCAGCCTCCCAAGTAGCTGAGACTACAGGCGCCCGCCACCACGCCCGGCTAGTTTTTTGTATTTTTAGTAGAGACGGGGTTTCACCATGTTAGCCAGGATAGTCTCGATCTCCTGACCTCGTGATCCACCCGCCTCGGCCTCCCAAAGTGCTGGGATTACAGGCTTGAGCCACCGCGCCCGGCCTTTTTTTTTTTTTTTTTTGAGACGGAGTCTCCGTCTGTCACTGAGGCTGGGGTGCAGTGGCGCAATCTCGGCTCACTGCAACCTCCGCCTCCCGGGTACAAGCAATTCTGCCTCAGCCTCCCAAGTAGCTGGGATTGCAGGCATGCGCCACTACGCCAGGCTAATTTTTGTATTTTTAGTCGAGACGGGGTTTCACCATGTTTGGCTGGTCTCAAACTCCTGACCTCAGGTGATCCACCCGCCTCAGCCTCCCAAAGTGTTGGGATTACAGGCGTGAGCCACCATGCCCAGCCATGACTGTCTTTTTAATGGTAACCATCTGCTGGTCTGTTGGCCTCTCCATCCCTTAACAATAATAAAACCTACATTTAAAAACAGCAGCAAGCCAGCCTTTGGTGAGCCAGCAGCACAGACTTAGCAGGCCCCAGGTTTGCTGCACGAGGAGAATGAGAGGAATAGAGGCTGGGGCCTGCTCCTGAAGGTTCCCTGTTCAGCAGACGAGCACAGGACCTGTGCCTGTGAAGCCCCGGAGGATTCGGGAGAACAACTAGCAAATCCCGTATGTGCCTGTGGGTGGGGAGGAACTTGAGATTTGATCGTGGATTGTGACTCCCAGCCCCTGCTCTAGGTGCCCTGGGGTGAGACATGGAAATCTCCGTAGTCTCTAGTCTTCTAGAAAATAAAGAGGGCACACTAGGTGCTTTCTAAGGTATCACCAGGCTTCTGTATCAGTGTTGGGCCATTCCCAGAAATGGACATGAAAACAGAGAGGTAGGTGCCGGAGCTAAGGAGAAGCAAACACAACAGAAAAGGACAGACATTTCAGCAACCTTTACCTTCCCAAAGAAAAGGTAGGGCTGGGCGCAGTGGCTCATGCCTGTAATCCCAGCACTTTGGGAGGCTGAGGCGGGCAGATCACGAGGTCAGGAGATCGAGACCATCCTGGCCAAGATGGTGAAACCCCATCTTTACTAAAAATACAAAAAATTAGCTGGGCGTGGTGGCAGGTGCCTGTAGTCCCAGCTACTCGGGAGGCTGAGGCAAGAGAATACCTTGAACCAGGGAGTCGGAGGTTGCAGTGAGCCGAGATCGCGCCACTGCACTCCAGCCTGGCGACAGAGCAAGGCTCTGTCTCAAAAGAAAAAAAAAAAAAATAATGTAAGCCAGTGGATTACCAAAAGCCTTCCTCCCAGAGGTACAGTTTAAAGCCATCTCCTGCCACCTTGCAGGCCATCTGCTGAGAGAGGAGTCAGGCCACAAGCATGCTTGATTTATGCAAGCGTGTACTCAACGCCGACAGTAACGGAAATGGATTTTTTTCCAAGACCTACATAAAAGCCAATGATTTTGTGTGATGCTTAACCAAAGAAACCACTCTTCCCAACACTGGAGAAGCTGGCTCACTGGTCAGGAGGCTGCAGGATGCCCCAAATAATGCATATCACAGTGATGTAGCTGGTTATTACCTTTGACTTAGACTTTAGAACCTAACTTTCATGGAAGATGCAGTTTCACTAACTATAACACACCTGGCTATTGGGGAGTTACAGTTTCTAGTTCTGAGTGATAATGATGATAATAATAGTAATAATGATAAACATCCAACGTTTGCTGGGTGTTCACAATGTGCTCAGCCCTGTTGTAAATGCTTGACTTGCACTTACTCATTGAACCCTCACGACAACCCTCTAAGGTGGGTTAAATGAGCTGATACTTGCGAAGTGAGTAACCACTTTATGACTGCTTATTGAAGAAGGAAATAATAGATAAAAATGCCACTTGTATCCTTGTTTTATAGACAAGAAAGCTGAGGCAGAAAATGCTCAGATGCTCTGCTTAGGGTCACGTGGTAATAGGTGAACTATATATATTTTTTTCCCCGACAATCTATACCTCTGTTTACTTGTAATGTTGCAGAGGCAGGATGTTTAATCCTGAACTGGGAGGCCCATGTTGGGCATAGAACAGCTCAGCTGGTGAGCGCGTTACCCCATAGGCACAGCTCCACGTGGCAGTTGGTTTTCCTTTTTGTGACAAATAACACTGAAAAAGCTAGATTCCAAGAATGTTTGCAAATCGGGATGAAGTGACAGTGAACGGAGCCCTCTATTGCACGGGGTTCTATATTTATACATAGTCTCTGATTCTCAGTTTTCTCATTTATAAACTGGAGATCAATACGTGTATCTTGCAGAGAGCTGCTGCAAGGATTCGGGATAATATAACAAAGTGATTGACATGAAGTACGGCCTCAAACAGTTGTTACTGATGCTAGTTTGATTATGGGATACCTAAGATGATTATTTACCTAATGTAGTGGTATTTAACTTTGGGGTAAAGGAGGCCAACAGAGCCTTCATCTTATGAAAGCTGTGGATCTGATGTGCCTATACACATACACACAATATTTTGAATATGATTTCATAGTAGGGGTGCCAGATAAGATACAGATGTGCCATTCAATGTGAATTTCAGATAAACGATGAATACTTTTTTGGAGGAAGTATATTCCAAATAGTGCATGGGTCACATTTATATTAAGACATTTTTCATTGTTTATCTGAAATTGAAATTTAATAACATTTAATACGGCATTCGGTTTTTAACATTTTTGTGGTCACATAATAGTTGAACATCTTTGTGGGGTACACATGGTATTTTGATACAAGCGTGAAATGTGCAAAGATCATATCTGCATAACTGGGATATCCATCACCTCAAACATTGATCATTTCTTTGTGTTGGGTACATCCGGTATTTTTATCTGCTAAATCTGGCAACCCTATTTCAGAGACCGCTTTCAGAAGTGATACAGACCATCCCTCTTTCCAAGAGCACACCCACAGAATTCTGCATTTATCTCGGGGCAGCCTGTTCTGTTCAAATACTTGCCAAGATCTGCTGGTACTTACCAGGAGTCTTGGTCTCATTGGGAATCAGGCATCGTACAAAGTGAGGGTGGGTGCTCCTTAAGTTAGTCATCAATTTGTTTAGATTTTCCTGGGACATAAACCAAAACAAGCACATTTAGCAAATGCCGTTTCACTGGGCAGAAAAACAATCGGATGTGCAAGCTGCCAAAACACTAACCCTGAACACGGCCGACACAGTCTGGAAAGAGGAGCCCTTCTTCTTCCCGCCCTTCTTGCTCCCCCCGGAGTCGCCTAGAGACAGACACAGAAGGGCATGTCAGATGTATCCCAGAGGACCCAGGAGTGGGCTTCCTGAACCACCCCTTCCCAGTCCCGGGTTCTGGTTTCCTTTTGACATGAGAGACCTGAGGTTTTGTTTCTTTGTTTGTTTTAGACAGAGTCTCGCTCTGTCCTCCAGGCTAGAGTACAATGGCACAGTCTCGGCTCACTGCAACCTCCACCTCCCAGGTTCAAGCCATTCTCCTGCCTCAGCCTCCCAAGTAGCTGAGACTACAGGCACGCACCACCACACCTGGCTAATTCTTTATTTTATTTTTAGGAGAGACAAGGTTTCACCACGTTGGCCAGGCTGGTCTTGAACTCCTGACCTCAGCCTCCCAAAGTGCTGGGATTACAGGTGTGAGCCACCGTACCTGGCCTGTTAGTTTGTTTTTAAAATGCCTCCAAACTACCCAGGATTGAGAACCCTCAGCTTTATCATTGTGGGAATGAGGTGGGATGGGGTGTGGGTAGTATTTAACTGAGAGTATAACTTAAACTCTCAGTATAAAAGGGGAGTCCTTTCCTTTAGAAATCAGACCTGAAAGCAAACTGAATAATTCACAAGATTGAGATGTCCCTCTTAATGTTTGTAGTTTCTTTCTTTCTTTTCTTCTTTTTTTTTTTTCTTTCTTTTTTTGTTGTTTGTTTTGAGACAGAGTCTCACTGCGATGCCCAGGCTCCCTGCAACCTCTGCTTCCCGGGTTCAAGCGATTCTCCTGCCTCAGCCTCCCAAGTATCTGGGACTACAGGCGAGCATCACCATGTCCGGCTAATTTTTGTATTTTTAGTAGAGATGGGTTTCACCATATTGGCCAGGCTGGTCTTGAACTCCTGCCCACTTGGCCTCTCAAAGTGCTGGGATTATGGGTGTGAGCGACCATGCCTGGCAATGTTTGTAGTTTCTTTCATGAATCTACCTCCTTTTCTTCTTTAATCCCTGTTTATCTCTAAATGAGTAAGTAACTGAAAGTAGTAACACGGAATTTTCTCAAGAATATTTTATAAGTTGGTTTTTTTTTTCTTTCCTAAAGGAAACAACTCAACTTACCGTCTTAATTTGGAGTCTACTTTTTCCGAATGACTCAATTTTCTCTGATAGTTAATCAAGATGCAGCCTTGGGGGAAAATGCCATGTCCCGGTCTCCCCTATCTTCCTTTCCCTTCACCCCACTTTGTCCCCGGGGTCTAGCATGAATGTGTGTTTGGATCGGGGAAGGGAAGGCAGGAAAGCCGCTTCCCCAAATCCACATCCACACAGGGTCTTATGTTAGAGTTGATGTTATGTCTAGGTGAGGTTATGCAATGTAGTTACAGAGAGATTGTGATCAGATTCAAAGAAAATGATTTTCATCATTGAGGTTTACGTATGTGCCCATTTCCCATTTATTACATTCCCTTGCCCAGAGGATATTAGGCTTTCATTTAAAAAAAAAGATCTCATTGTCTAACGAATAATTATATTTCATATATTATATGAATTTATTAAATGTATGCATTTAAAATGGCATATAATGTTAAAACTCTATGTTGGTAACTCTTTAAAAGTATATTTACTGGTAATCTTAAAAAGTGATACTGGCTTGTGTTACTTATTTATTTATTTGAGATAGGGTCTCACTCTGTCATCCAGGCTGGAGTGCAGTGGCACAGTCATGGCTCACTGTAATCTCAGTCACCCAACCTCATGTGATCCTCCCAGCTCAGGTTCCCAAGTAGCTGGACTACAGGTGTGTACCACCACTTCTGGCTAAGTATTTTATTTTATTTTGTTTTGTTTTGTTGTTTTGTTTTAGAGACAGGATCTCTATGTTGCCCACACTGGTCTTGAACCCCTGGCCTCAAATGATCCTTCTGCCTCAGCATCCCAAACTGTTGGGATTACAGGTGTGAGCCACCACACCTGGCTCCTGTGTAGCCACTTTGGAAAGGAGTTCAGAAGTTACTCAAAACTTTGAACACAGTTGTCATATGACCCAGCAACTCTACTCCTAGGTACTGTATATACCCAAAAGAATTGCCAATATATGTTCACATATAAACTTTTATACAGATGTTCATAGCAACATCATGCTCAGTAGCCAAAAAGTTCATCGGCTGATGAATGTGCAGACACAATGTGATCTATTCATACAATGAACTATTATTTGTCCATCGGAAAGAACAAAGTCCTGATACATCTACAACAGGAACAGACCTTGAGAACAGTAGCCTGAGCGAAAGAAGCCAGACACAAAAGAGCATCCAGTATATAATTCAATTTACATGAAATGCCCAGAGAGGCAAATCTACAGAGAGAGAAAGTTGATGAGTGGTTGCCAGAGGCTAGGAATAGAAATCTGCTCATGGGGACGGATGCGGTGGCTCACGCCTCTAATCCCACCACTTTGGGAGGCCGAGGCGGGCGGATCATGAGGTCAGGAGATCAACACCATCCTGGCCAACATGGTGAAAGCCTGTCTCTACTAAAATACAAAATATTAGCCAGGTGTGGTGGCACATGCCTGTAGTCCCAGCTACTTGGGAGGCTGAGGCAGGAGAATCTCTAGAACCTGGAAGACGGAGGTTGCAGTTTCACCTTATTGGCCAGGCTGGTCTCAAACTCCTGACCTCAAGTGATCGGTCCCTGCCTTGGCCTCCCAAAGAGCTAGGATTACTGGCCTGAGCCACTGTGCCCGGCCAAAACCACTACATGGTTTTAAGGGGGAATTTTATTATATGTGAATTATACCTCAATAGAAAACTATTAAACAATGTGATGTTGACTATCGTGGCCACTGAGAAGTCCTGTTTACCTCCATAGAGCTCTATCTCTGACAGAAGAGGAAGAATAAGAGCAGGAGGAAGAAAAATGGAGCTGAAAGACAGAAACATCATACTCAGCTGAAGCTCAGGTGTGAAGTTCAGCTGAAGCTTGAACCTGGGAGGCAGAGGTTGCAGTGAGCCAAGACCGCACCACTGCACTCCAGCCTAGGTGACAGAGCGAGACTCCATCTCAAAAAAAAAAAAAAAAAAGTTCATGTCCACTCCTGTTTTCATAGTAACATCCCTCCAAGATTCTTCACGAGCAGCTCTGGGTTAGAAGTAATTACATAGAACGTCCCACAGAGGGAAAGAAATGATAGAATTTTACCTGTGTCCGCACCAGCATAGTTGGAAAAAAGGAAGGAGAGAAGCTTCAGTGAAGACTTCTGGTACAGCCCCACCACAGTCTCGTTCAGGGGGTCCTTGTTCTTGTCGAGCCAGCCGGCAATGTTGTAGTCCACGGTGCCGGCGTAGTGCACCAGCGAGAAGTGAGCCTCAGCCTTGCCTTTGGCAGGCTTGGGCTTCTGGAAGTTGTTGGACTTTCCAAGATGCTGGTCATACAGCTTGTTCTTGAAGGAGGTGTCTGTTGCCTTGGGGAACATGCACTCCTCTTCCAGGATGGAGAAGATGCCCATAGGCTGGAAAGAGGATAACAGAGTCTATACATCCACATATACTAGTGCATACCCATGCTCCATGGTCTGGAAAAGCCAAAAGAACTTCTTTGGTGCTTTCACTCCAGTACTAGGAATGCTGGCATGTACGCTCTGGGGGAGCAAGTCTCTTGGTCTGTTTGGGAGATGACTAGAAAGTGCTAGGCATAAAGTGTGTGCTTAATTAATAGCTGCTGAACAAAAGAATATAGGATGAAATTATGTGTGTATAAATGTAGCACACTTTTTTCAATAGGTTTACAAAAAGTAAAGTTTCATAGATAGCCATAAAGTAATGTGAGTAGTATTTTGAACAATAATGTCTCAATTTCTCAGTAGCCACCTTAGGAAGATATACTCATTCAAACATGAGCAGTGCTCAAATGTTATGAGAATTCCTTTTTAAAAAGTTAATGTCAGCCGGGCATGGTAGCTCACGTCTGTAATCCCAGTACTTTGGGAGGCTGAGGCGGGCGGATCACAAGGTCAGGAGTTCAAGACCAGTCTGGCCAACATGGTGAAACCCCGTCTTTACTAAAAATAAAAAAATAATAATAAAAAAAAATTTATCCGGGCGTGGTGGCGGGCACCTGTAGTCCCAGCTATTCAGGAGGCTGAGGCAGGAGGATCGCTTGAACCTGGGAGGCAGAGGTTGCAGTGAACCGAGACTGCACCACTACACTCCAGCCTAGGTGACAGAGTGAGACTCCATCTCAAAAAAAAAAAAAAAAGTTAATGTCCACTCCTATTTTCATAGTAACATCCCTCCAAGAGCCATACTGCTGCACGGTTCCACCTGCTTTGGTCTTTGGGTAAGTCAAATAGATAAGAAATGCCACAGTCCTTACTGGGGCTTTATCACATTCTTGCAGATAACTGAGCCCTTGGATTTAATGACCCAATAAGCCTTTTTAAGTGTCAAAACAGATTTAGGACATTCATTCTCTCTGCACAAAGACATTCAGTGATCTTTCTGAAGTCTTGCAGCCTGGGGGCTGGGGGCACCAATCTGTGAGCAGAAAAGAATCAGAGCAAGAAGGGGAGGGTCCCCACCAAGGAGGAGCTGACCTGGGGAGCAGTATTTCTCTACCTTCTCGATGAGCTCGATGCAGGCAGCCAGGTCCATCCCGAAGTCAATGAACTCCCACTCGATGCCTTCCTTCTTGTACTCCTCCTGCTCCAGCACGAACATGTGGTGGTTGAAAAACTGTTGCAGTTTCTCGTTGGTGAAGTTGATGCACAGCTGCTCCAGGCTGTTGAACTGGGTGATTCAAATACCAAAGAATTTGAGTGACCTTGGAAAATACATTGGAGATTCAGCAAAGCAGACAAGAAAGTAGAAGGCCACAGCTCACATCAAAGATCTCAAAGCCAGCAATGTCCAAGACCCCGATGAAGTACTGCCTGGGCTGCTTGGTGTCCAGCTGCTGGTTGATGCGGGTGACCATCCACAGGAACATCTTCTCGTAGACGGCTTTGGCCAGAGCACCCACCGAGTTGGTCACCTTGAAAAAGGATCACCCACTCAACCCTTGAGTTAGTGTTTCTATGGCTGCATTAAGTTGAAACATATGAAATTGACTTGAAAATCAAAAACTGTTGACTGGACGTGGTGGCTCATGCCTGTAATCCCAACCCTCTGGGAGGCTGAGGCGGGTGGATCACGAGGTCAGGAGATCGAGACCATCCTGGCCAACATGGTGAAACCCCGTCTTTACTAAAAATACAAAAATTAACCAGGTATGGTGGCATGTGCCTGTAGTTCCAACTATTCAGGAGGCTGAGGCAGGAGAATCACTTGAACTTGGGAGGCGGAGGTTGCAGTGAGCCAAGATTGTACCACTGCACTCCAGCCTGCAACATAGCGAGACTCTGTCTCAAAAAAAAAAAAAGAGAAAAGAAAAAAAGAAAATCAAAAGCAGTTGAATATTGGCAATTTCAGATCATTCAACATAATATTAAATATTTTGTGAGGTGTTTGCCCAGCCCACGCTGTTCCCCTTTCTTTGAGAACTATCCTATTTACAAAGATATTTTTCCAACAACGTGGTTATAGCACATGACTCCAGCCCCTGGCCACACTTAATTAGACCAGAGGTGAACACTTGATCCAGGTTGGATTAATTGAGTATCTCTCCTAAGAATTTGGAATTGGGATCAAAAGACACTGGTTTCAGTCTCAGGGTGAGGCTGGAAACACAGAGATATAAACTTGGGAGCTATGGAGTGGCCACAGGCAAGAGAGGTCCAGGAAACTTATCTGCTTAGCAAGGACACAACAGAGGAGACAGTCAACAGCCCATGAACCCCAGAGGAGCTGGAGGGAGGCTGCCTGGCTCCAGAGGGCTCTTCACTTTCTAATTCCAGGTCCTCATGGCGTCCAATGGGCACTCAATGATTTGCATTCCTTCGGTTGCCTCTGAAGCCTAAAAATGATTTTTCTCTTAATGTGAAAGCTGGTTTCATGTGCATTTTCTGACACCTGCAACTGAAAGAACTTTAAAACAATGGCTCAAATAACAAAAGATCTCAATCAACCGGATCAGAGCATCTCCATTACCTGCTGGACATTTTGCCCTTTAGTGACATACTCATTCCCAACCTTCACCCTTGGACAGCACAGGCCCTTCAGCATTTCTGCAGAATTCAGTCCCATCAGGTATCCGGCTTTGTCAGCCACTGAAGGAAGAGAAAAAAATGGCATCATGCAAAAACAGTAGCTGCTAAAGTGTCCAGTCAGCCCCTGGCTTCTGGGGAGAAAGAAGTGTTTTCTGGAAGAAAAGTGTTTTCTGTCATTCTCTTAGATGTTTTCATGTTGTCGTATCTGTACCAGGTCTGAACTTGTTCACTGAAACTTCAGTCCCATAGTCCAGGGCCCCATGGTTCTCAAGAACTTCCAATTTGCCTCCTAGATGCAACTGTTTTTTTTTTTTTTTTTGAGACGGAGTCTCTCTCTGTTGCCCGGGCTGGAGTACAGTGGCTGGATCTCAGCTCACTGCAAGCTCTGCCTCCCGGGTTTATGCCATTCTCATGCCTCAGCCTCCCTAGTAGCTGGGACTGCAGGCGCCCGCCACCTTGCCCGGCTAGTTTTTTGTATTTTTTAGTAGAGACGGGGTTTCACTGTCTTAGCCAGGATGGTCTCGATGTCCTGACCGCGTGATCCACCCATCTCGGCCTCCCAAAGTGCTGGGATTACAGGCTTGAGCCACCACGCCTGGCCCTAGATGCAACTTTTAACAATAAAAAGCTTCTTGGCCAATCCTGACCTACTGATATTTTGATTTCATTAAAAAAATGTTAATTACAGGCCAGGCATGGTGGTTCATGCCTATAATCCCAGCACTTTGGGAGGCTGAGGCGGGTGGATCACCTGAGGTCAGGAGTTCAAGACCAGCCTGGCCAACATGGCCCTGCCTGTACTAAAAATACAAAAATCAGCCTGGCATAGTGGCGAGCGCCTGTAATCCCAGCTGCTCAGGAGGCTGAGGAAGAAGAATCACTTGAACCCGGGAGGTGGAGGTTGCAGTGAGCCGAGATCATGCCATTGCACTCCAGTCTGGGTGACAAGAGCAAGACTCTGACTCAAAAAAATAAAAATTAATTACATAGTTATGTTGGAGTCTGACAATACATTAAAATGTTATATGAGTAAAGGAGCCACCACTTGGACAGTTGTCAATATACACGAGGCACCTTCCTAATTTAAGCAAAGTACCACGCTCATAGTTGAAAGAGAAGTATGAAACCTGACCCTGCCTTCAAATGTTTGGAGATGGTCAAAAGCAGTTGACTTTTGGCTGTTTCCTATAGATCATGGGTTATATGTTTGCATATATTTCAGCAGATGTTCATTTGAGAATGACCTGGTGGCCTGTACTGAGCTCATCAAAAAGGCAGAGAAATGCTGCTCCCCAGGGACTACTACTTTTTTTTTTTGGAGTTTTGCAATGTTGCCCAGGATGGAGTGCAGTGGTGTGATCTCAGCTCACTGCAAGTTCTGCCTCCCAGGTTCACGCCATTCTCCTGCCTCAGTCTCCCAAGTAGCTGGGATTACAGGTGCCCGCCACCACACCCGGCTAATTTTTTGTATTTTAGTAGAGAGGGGGTTTCACCGTGTTAGCCAGGATAGTCTCGACCTCTGACCTCAGATGATCCACCCACCTTGGCCTCCCAAAGTGCTGGGATTACAGGCATGAGCTGCCGTGCCCGGCCTGCTCATGACATTTCTTCTGCTTGAACTGATCTCTTCTCCAATTTTTCAGAATCCTACTCATCCCTCAAAGTCCAAGTCAGTGCCCCTTCTATCAGGAAGCCTTCCCTGATTGCCCCAGTCAGAAGTGTTTCCTGTGTGAAGACTTGGAGTCCCCTCCACTGTGATGGGCAGGATTCTAGGATGGCAGCCAAGGTGTGCCCCCTGGTGTACATGCCTTGTATAATCTCCTTTACTTGAGTGCAGTGGAACCTGTACAACTCCCATGATGAGGTGACCAATCAGGTGACTCTGAGTTAATAGAAAGGGAGAATCATCCCAGGCAGGCCTAGGATAGGAGGCTGCTGAGCCTTTATGGGACACTGATAAGGTTTTGTAGATTTTTCCACCCTTTACTTTATGGCTGCACTTCCTTTTTATTACTTGAGAGTTTAAAGCGTACTGCTTCACACACCGTGGGGCTGTGATCAAAAGGCAGAATTATCAGGAACCATTCATGTTGCCAGGCTTTAATTCAAGGAACTTGTAAGACGCATCATGAGCGCTAAGAAGTCTAATGAGCAGGATGTATCGGGGCGGGGTGGGGGGCGGGGGGAGTCAGTCACTGCTCAGCCCTTCCTGCTGCCCTCTGCTCTAGTTCCAGGCCTCTTAGGGATGAGGCAGAGGGTGGCGGTAGGATCAGCCAGGTGAGAGTTATGGGGAGGAAGAACTGTTCACCATTCTTGGTTCAGGGCCAATTTCAACAGATGCTGGGGTGCAGGTGATGGGAGGAAGAAAACTTGGCTTCCACTTTACCATATCATTTTAGGCCTGAGTGATGAAGACTGCATTCTGGTGGAGAGAAAGAGAAGTTCACCTAACAATATTGTCTCATGAGAGTCCACCTTAAAAAAAACAGGCACATCACGCCTGTAATCCCAGCACTTTGGGAGGCCGAGGCAGGCGGATCACGAGGTCACGAGATCCAGACCATCCTGACTAACACGGTGAAACCCTGTCTCTACTAAAAAATACTTAAAAATTAGCCGGGCATGGCGGCGGCCGCCTGTAGTCCCAGCTACTTGGGAGGCTGAGGCAGGAGAATGGCGTGAACCCGGGAGGTGGAGCTTGCAGTGAGCCGAGATCGCGCCACTGCTCTCCAGCCCGGGTGGCAGAGCGAGACTCCGCCTCAAAACAAAAAAAAAAATCCTTGTTTTTCAAGGATTCACCACTCTAAGAGTCCTTGACTGAGTGAGCAGACTCCTGGTGCATGCTACAATGAGCTTCAGGAAACCTAGATTTGATTTATGCAGTTTTGGAAGAATAGCTCTTGAAATGAATGCAGTTTATCTTACGTGGCCTCGCCCACACGCGAACACACTGGGACCCAATCGCATCCCTTTTCCCGGTTACCTTCGGTGCCGTCCGGCTCCGCCTGCTCCTCACGCTGCTTCTGCTTGAACTTCATGTTCCCATAATGCATCACGGCTCCCGTCAGTTTGTAGATCCCAACTTTCTCCTCTGAGCTGAAGCCCAGGATGTCAATGGCATTCTGGAAAGAAAAAAAGGACGACTGTCATAGTAGGACTCAGGGATCCATATGCAGCCTCTTCTTGGCAAAGACCTTACCTCTTTTTTGTATAGCATGTGAGACAGCATTTGCCCAAATAAGTGGATGACAGGTGGGGTGTGGTAAATTAGAAACCATTTGTTTCACACATGTTTGTGTGGGTGGATGGAGACTATGGGAAAAAGGTGTGAATTGTCTGTTTCCTTCCATCAAGTAAGAACCGATTACGGCCGGGTGTGGTGGCTCACGCCTGTAATCCCAGCACTTTGGGAGGCCGAGGCAGGCAGATCACGAGGTCAGGAGATCGAGACCATCCTGGCCAATGTGGTGAAACTCCCATCTTTACTAAAACTAGCTGGGCACGGTGGCCAGTGCCTGTAGTCCCAGCTACTCAGGAGGCTGAGGCAGGAGAATCACTTGAACCCGAGAGGCAGAGGTTGGAGTGAGCCAAGATTGCACCATTGCACTCCAGCCTGGGAGACAGAGCAAGACCCCATCTCAAAAACAAACAAACAAACAAAAGGCAGGGCGCGGTGGCTCAAGCCTGTAATCCTAGCACTTTGGGAGGCCGAGGAGATGGAGACCATCCTGGCTAACACAGTGAAACCCCGTCTCTACTAAAAATACAAAAAAATAACCAGGCGTGGTGGTGGGCACTTGTAGCCCCAGCTACTCGGGAGGCTGAGGCAGGAGAATGGGGTCAACCCGGGAGGCTGAAGTTGCAGTGAGCCGAGACTGCACCACTGCACTCCAGCCTGGGTGATACAGCAAGACTCCATCTCCAAAAAAAAAAAAAAAAAAAAAAAAAATTAGTCAGGCATGGTGGTATGCACCTGTAGTCCCAGCTACTCAGGAGGCTAAGG